>NW_027511256.1:0-300000 GCF_048772815.1 Callospermophilus lateralis
ACTCATAAATTGGGCAGGATGAATGTTGGCAAGCTTTCTACTAGGCAGGACACATCCATTGATGCATTATCTTTTATAATGTCTACAACCACGGACACAGTGGGATACACAGGCATACAAACAATCGCCTTGTCAAATGACTTACTATAAACAGTCCACTCCAAAACAAACAAACCGCCTTTCTTACCTATTCTCAGAACATGAGACTAAACCACAAAATCACAACCACACCCACAACGACACCTCCTTTATTCAAGTAGGTCTGTGACTAATTGGAATGTACTCTGACTGATGGGCCATACTATGTTTCCTTGAAATGGCCTGTCCTTCTCAGATCTGGTCGCCATGGCCAACACTGTGAAGTTTTCAGGAGCCAGTGGTGAGCCACTACCTGCTTTCTCAGGAAATTCCCCTTTTCAGAGCTCTCCTGGCATTTGGCAATCCTCACATCAGTAGGTACCAAGGAAGACTTACTCTGTCCCTTGGTTATTCCAAACAACTGAGCCCACTGGGAAAGAAACTGGGACTGACTCTGGGTGCCTGGCTTCCTGGATCCCAAGTTCAGAGAAATCCGTCATCAAGGAAGAGAGGTAGGTCACTTCATTCAGGAACTGAATGAGGTTACCGCCGTGGCAACCACTTTGTCCTAACAATTGCTTTCAAGGGTCCCATGAGATGGAGGCTGCCCCTACTTCCTGTGACACTTTCACAAGTTAGATTGGTATATCAACCATTGGCACCTGGGAACAGCTCTCCACACAGGCCTTGTTTGGTCCATCTTCTCTACATTAAGAAGAGAGAAGCTGATTCAGACACAACCCTTCATCCTGACCAGGTTGTTTGCCATGGAGGATGACTTTTGGTCTCTTATTTCCTCCATAGCTGCTTACAACTTCTCCAGGAATCATTTCTGCATGGACCTTTGAGTTTCTCAGCATGTGGAAGATCCCCTATATTCCTGTATTTTAAGACCACTCTATCGCTGCTCTTTTGTAAAGTTAAATTGACTGAACAGTGTATGGTTAGGTTAACTAACAGGTTCGATTTGGATTAGGAATCTTTCTGCGCGATGAATAATGGTATTGGGAAACTGCGATATTTACAAGAATATATAGGTGAAATATAAGTATGAAAACAGAAATCTAGCTAAGATATGAAGCCCAAAAGGGCATTGGGCCCTTGATTGGGATACGTAGCTTTGAATTATGTTCTGCACTGATGTGTCAGGTAAATTGATATACAATGGCTTAGGTCCTTGTACCATGGATGATTAAATGTAGAAGAGAATTTCCAGTCAAAAGGGATAGTCGGTAGGATTCGGAAGATTCTCAGTAGGTTTAGAAAGAAGAGTGAGTATAGGATTTGGACCAAATGTTGTTTAGCAATAGGGTTTCCGGTAGACAGTGAATGTTAATGTCAGCACAAGTGAAGAGACTGTCACAATGATGAACTGGGGAAAATAGTTAGGAAAGCTGATATCAATAGAGACATTACGAAATCAGGCAAAGTATAAAGTGAGTGATAGGATTAGATATTTTCAACAGGGTTGAGTTTGAATATATAATCTAAGAAAGAAACAAATATGTAGTGACCAATAGGATTGACATTTGACAGCATTTGGCTACCTGGACATGGATGTTTAGTAATCCATGCTCACTTTTCATTTAGTCTTTGCTACAATCTTAAGTGTGACCTTTGCTTTTTTTGTCCAGAATATTACTGTGATAAAACGTACATGTAGATCAGGTGACATGACTCTTTCTTCCACCATTTCTGGCAGCAACATATTCAAGACGTATAAATTAGTAATGGGGGTAAAAAGAGGTGTACCCTTTGTCTGTGCATATAGAGATACTGCATGAATAGACCATACTGTGAATAAATAATATATCTGGTTCTGACTTTAAATAATGGATTGAAATTATATCTGAAAAAAATACAGGAAATCTTATATTGACATACAAGCATTCATTCCAACCAGTGAAATATCTAATGGCCACATTAAGTTTATGGTTTATCATGAAGGGTGTGTGAGTTTTGCTTCAAAAGTGATTATGGAAATCGAAAATAATGTGTTTGGAAAGAAGTCTCATGAAAAGACCAGTCAAGAAACCTGGAGGAATACATGTTTTATGAAGCAGGAAGTGATTGTGAAACAAATGCGTATAAATTTGTGAACTTGTGGATGAAATATATATTTCCTATGATTTGTAAAAACTGAAGAAATAGTAATGTACCAGTGTTGAATGAAAATAAACGTCAGAATACACATCATGTCCCATACGAATCTACTTGATTGATGTTAATCTGGGTCAGTTACTGTACAAATATTAGGATTTGTAAGCACCATTTACTGAAGTTAGTTTTCAGAACTATGAAACAAATGTGTATTTCAGGTGGATGAATATTTCTGAGAATAATTTTGTAAAAAGTTTATTATAAATCCACATTTTTGAACATGGATGAACTTAGGGAGTGTATTTAAGAAACATATATTTCATATTTTAAAAATCAGGACAGTGTATATATATATATATATATATATATATATATATATATATATATATATTCATAATTATATATATGTGTATATACATATATATGTATATATATATATATATATATATATATATATATATACACACACAAAAAAAAAAAAAACACACACAAACACACATTACAATGTAGGAATATATATGCCAATCGAAGTTCATCATAAAATATATAGCATCCACAGATGCAAAAATATTTATTTTACTGAACAAGGATTTATGTATAATGTTGTTCTACTAGAAAGCTCACCCATAGTTTGAATTTTCAGTTCCAACAGCGTTTAGAGGAGTGATCTCTTCTCACAAGTTGTATCTGCCAAGTCAGTCACCTCACAAAAATGAACGTGTGATACCAGGTAGAATTCTATATAAGCATATAAAAATAAATGTGCTGAATAGGCTACAGAGAAAGGGAGAGGAATTTACATATTTGTTAACTTTAACAACACATGGAGAACTATTTCAATTAAAAATTGACTAGATTTATAACACCTACCATTTATCATGCAAATGGCAAGTATAACTATACCCAATGCCTCCTCTAAACTGCTTGTATTTCTATTATGTTTGGGTTGTTTTTCTCCATCATGTTTGCATTAGTAGACAGAGTATAGTAGGGTATGGGTTATTGTCAGGGATTCAGTATATTCAATGGAATATAGGAAAATGAATCGAATGTGAATAAAATATATGCTACACAATTATCTTCCCACTCTCATCCAGAACAATGCCTTTACATTACCTTCACCCCAAGTAAGACACAATTAGAGTAGAAGAGTTTGAAAATCCGTGAATGCATATCTGGGGTGGAAACAGTACTAAGAAACAAATAAGTATTTCAGGTGGATGAATATTTCTGAGAATAATCTTGTGAAAAGTTGATTATAAATCCACAACATAAATATGAATGAATTTAGGAAGTGTGTAATAAGACACATATTTCATGTTTTGAAAAATCTTGAGAGTGTATTTATATATATATATATATATATATATATATATATATATATATATATATATATATACATATTTATATACACAAACAGAGAGAGACATTAAAAATTGCAATATATATGCCAAACGAAATTCAGCATGAAATGTATATCATCCACAGATCCAAATATATTCATTTTACTGAACATTGATTTATGTATAATGTTGTTCAACTAGGAAGCTCACTCACATTTGAATTAAATGTTCAAGCAGCATTTAGGAGGAGTGATCTCTTCTTCCAATTTGTATCTGCCAAGTCAGCCACCTCACAAGAATGTACGTGTGGTACCAGGTAGGGTTCTATATGTGCATATAAAAATACGTGTGCTGAATAGGCTACAGAGAAAGGGGGACAGGAATTCACTTATTTGTTAACTTTGAAAACGCATGGAGAACTATTTCAACAAATAATTGACTAGATTTATAACTGCTACACTATACCATGCAAAAGGCAACTCCAACTATAAAACATACCTCCTCTAAACTGCCTGTATTTCTATTCTGTTTGTGTTATTTTTCTCCATCATATTAGGATTAGTAGTCAGAGTCTAATAGGGTATATGTTAGTTTCAGGGATTCAGCATTTCTAATGGAAAATAGGAAATTGAATCCAATGTGTATGCAAATATGTGCTACACAAAAATCTTCCCACTTTCATCCAGAACAATGCCTTGACATTACATTCTCCTCAAGTAAGACACAATTAGAGGATAAGAGTTAGAAAATCTGTGAATATATATCTGGAATGGAGAATACTCAGGAGTTTACAACTTTGGAGGTGGTAGAGAAGATTCTAAAAGTAAGGGACAGGGTAAACATTCCACAAACATGCAGCTCTGCTGGCCTACATACTTTTTGAGAAACTGTCTCTAAGGGTGGGCACTTGAAATATTTGATGTTCTGAGGAGATTTAGTTCCTTTGTAGAGAGACCATCAAAGCTGGGTCTGCATCTATGTTACTTGGAGGACATGGTTTCTTATTATCCAATGAACATGAGGCAGCAGTGCTGAATTCTCTCTTTGTAGGTAAACTATGGACACTGGGGTCTAAGTGTCTTTCAGTGTGGACTGTGAAGCCAATTGGTCATCCTCCACTTTTCGTGGTGTTTCTCGCTGCTCCACTGGGTGTTTGGTATTTGCTTCAAGAAATACAAGGAGTTAAAATGGGACAGAGTGGTGGAGGGAGTTCTTTAAGGTGTGGTGAGTCAGGGTCTTCAGGAGAATGCACCAACCAAGGTTCTATCCCACGTAGATTGCCCCCTTGAGAATAGCAATATGATTCTGAACATTGCAGTGAATCCTCTCCATATAACAAGATGCCTTTACATATATGGGTCTGCTGGCTGCACCATGTCAGTCACAAGCCATTTGGAAGCCAATGGCTGATCCACATGGGCACAACACAGATGTTTTATCACACAATTGCATACCACTGCTCTAGGCCAACTACTCACCAGGCTCCAACTTACTGGCATATCTGTTCTACACCATTTTCATGAAACAAAGTCAATCAAGGCAGGGTCTGGTATACTCAGGATCAGAAACAGGACATCCAAAGTTTTTTCAGTGCCAGCTGAACATGAAAATATCAAAAATTTCATGGTAATTTTCTAGCCATTTTTCACGGATGAAGTTTGCGGCTCTGAGGGCTTCAATTAATTCAGGAACCATTAAATGGTGAAGAAGTTAATTTCAATGAAAGCACTGGAGCACTCTCACAGGCATGGTTTCCCTAAGGGTGGCCAAAATGTCACATGAAGCCAGGCCCATTGAGATCTACAATGTGAGGTCCATGTGTGTTTTAAACTCAAATATCCCTGCCAAGTCTTTAAGAAAAATTGTATGCAATATCCGGGCTGAAATTCCCAGTTTTCTGTGGAAATCCAACCTGGGCCTAGATCTCAGGTTCCAAGGGCGACTCTCATGTGTGGCCTCCTAAAATCCCAACACAATTCATGGCAATACTTCTCTGAGGTCAGTTAAAGAACTCAGTCTCTAAGGGGAATCACACCAGAGTTCAAGCCCCGTGGAACAGTCATCTCTTCCAACCGCCACACAAATGACCACAATTAAAACCAAAATACTCCCACATGGTCCTCATCTTCTTCCATATAGACACTCCTTATAACGTCTGGCTGGAGTTTTCAATGAGGTCCACATCCCAAGTCAGTGTCCAAATTAAGGTCCTGTTCCCCTCATTTGTCTAACATCAAGGTGGCCTGGACACACTTCCTGTAAACCAGGAGTGATCAAATAGGCCTGCCATTAATACTGCTCGGCTTTTTTAATTTGAGGCCTTCTGACTCTGTGGTTTAGATTCTTTATGTGAATTTGAGTCATGAGAAAACCCAAGCCCCTCTTCAGAGATTTGAAGAACTCATTTGGCCCAAAGGATTCCTATTCTCCCTTGATGGAATTCAGGATCCTAATAGAGGAAGGTAAAAGAATTCATTCACAATGAGTGAATATTTGCCATTTTGGTTTTGGATGGACATATGGGATCTTTCTTTTGATCCATCAGGTGCTAAGAATCTAAGCCACTGCCTCACACAGGGCCAAGAGGCTGATTCAGACACATCCTTTTCCAAAGCAATTAAGCAAAGAGCCACAGGTGATGCCCATTCATTTCCATTTGAAAACTGTTTTCTTCAGGGTTCACAAAGGTGTGGCCTGAGGCAAATACCTTCCTGACACTCAGAGCAACAGAAAAATAGGTAAGCAAAAGGCCCAGAGCAGGGTTTCTCTACTGAGACTTTCTTTGTCACACTGATATCTGAGTTTTCTGAGATGCTTGCTATTCCCTTCAGCTATCCATTATATGGCAATGTCACAGATCTTGGAGGTGGTACATATCTTGGACAGAAAACCATGAGCCTACTCTGAAGAGTGGCCAGAATTCAGGAAGAAAACAGGAACTCCGGAAGATAGTAGGTGTTGCCCGTCCCTAAAGCAACCTGCAGTCCACTCATAAATTGGGCAGGATGAATGTTGGCAAGCTTTCTACTAGGCAGGACACATCCATTGATGCATTATCTTTTATAATGTCTACAACCACGGACACAGTGGGATACACAGGCATACAAACAATCGCCTTGTCAAATGACTTACTATAAACAGTCCACTCCAAAACAAACAAACCGCCTTTCTTACCTATTCTCAGAACATGAGACTAAACCACAAAATCACAACCACACCCACAACGACACCTCCTTTATTCAAGTAGGTCTGTGACTAATTGGAATGTACTCTGACTGATGGGCCATACTATGTTTCCTTGAAATGGCCTGTCCTTCTCAGATCTGGTCGCCATGGCCAACACTGTGAAGTTTTCAGGAGCCAGTGGTGAGCCACTACCTGCTTTCTCAGGAAATTCCCCTTTTCAGAGCTCTCCTGGCATTTGGCAATCCTCACATCAGTAGGTACCAAGGAAGACTTACTCTGTCCTTGGTTATTCCAAACAACTGAGCCCACTGGGAAAGAAACTGGGACTGACTCTGGGTGCCTGGCTTCCTGGATCCCAAGTTCAGAGAAATCCGTCATCAAGGAAGAGAGGTAGGTCACTTCATTCAGGAACTGAATGAGGTTACCGCCGTGGCAACCACTTTGTCCTAACAATTGCTTTCAAGGGTCCCATGAGATGGAGGCTGCCCCTACTTCCTGTGACACTTTCACAAGTTAGATTGGTATATCAACCATTGGCACCTGGGAACAGCTCTCCACACAGGCCTTGTTTGGTCCATCTTCTCTACATTAAGAAGAGAGAAGCTGATTCAGACACAACCCTTCATCCTGACCAGGTTGTTTGCCATGGAGGATGACTTTTGGTCTCTTATTTCCTCCATAGCTGCTTACAACTTCTCCAGGAATCATTTCTGCATGGACCTTTGAGTTTCTCAGCATGTGGAAGATCCCCTATATTCCTGTATTTTAAGACCAACTCTATCGCTGCTCTTTTGTAAAGTTAAATTGACTGAACAGTGTATGGTTAGGTTAACTAACAGGTTCGATTTGGATTAGGAATCTTTCTGCGCGATGAATAATGGTATTGGGAAACTGCGATATTTACAAGAATATATAGGTGAAATATAAGTATGAAAACAGAAATCTAGCTAAGATATGAAGCCCAAAAGGGCATTGGGCCCTTGATTGGGATACGTAGCTTTGAATTATGTTCTGCACTGATGTGTCAGGTAAATTGATATACAATGGCTTAGGTCCTTGTACCATGGATGATTAAATGTAGAAGAGAATTTCCAGTCAAAAGGGATAGTCGGTAGGATTCGGAAGATTCTCAGTAGGTTTAGAAAGAAGAGTGAGTATAGGATTTGGACCAAATGTTGTTTAGCAATAGGGTTTCCGGTAGACAGTGAATGTTAATGTCAGCACAAGTGAAGAGACTGTCACAATGATGAACTGGGGAAAATAGTTAGGAAAGCTGATATCAATAGAGACATTACGAAATCAGGCAAAGTATAAAGTGAGTGATAGGATTAGATATTTTCAACAGGGTTGAGTTTGAATATATAATCTAAGAAAGAAACAAATATGTAGTGACCAATAGGATTGACATTTGACAGCATTTGGCTACCTGGACATGGATGTTTAGTAATCCATGCTCACTTTTCATTTAGTCTTTGCTACAATCTTAAGTGTGACCTTTGCTTTTTTTGTCCAGAATATTACTGTGATAAAACGTACATGTAGATCAGGTGACATGACTCTTTCTTCCACCATTTCTGGCAGCAACATATTCAAGACGTATAAATTAGTAATGGGGGTAAAAAGAGGTGTACCCTTTGTCTGTGCATATAGAGATACTGCATGAATAGACCATACTGTGAATAAATAATATATCTGGTTCTGACTTTAAATAATGGATTGAAATTATATCTGAAAAAATACAGGAAATCTTATATTGACATACAAACATTCATTCAAACCAGTCATATATCTAATGGCCACATTAAGGTTATGGTTTATCATGAAGGGTGTGTGAGTTTTGCTTCAAAAGTGATTATGGAAATCGAAAATAATGTGTTTGGAAAGAAGTCTCATGAAAAGACCAGTCAAGAAACCTGGAGGAATACATGTTTCATGAAGCAGGAAGTGATTGTGAAACAAATGCGTATAAATTTGTGAACTTGTGGATGAAGTATATATTTCCTATGATTTGTAAAAAATGAAGAAATAGTAATGTACCAGTGTTGAATGAAAATAAACGTCAGAATACACATCATGTCCCATACGAATCTACTTGATTGATGTTAATCTGGGTCAGTTACTGTACAAATATTAGGATTTGTAAGCACCATTTACTGAAGTTAGTTTCCAGAACTATGAAACAAATGTGTATTTCAGGTGGATGAATATTTCTGAGAATAATTTTGTGAAAAGTTTATTATAAATCCACATTTTTGAACATGGATGAACTTAGGGAGTGTATTTAAGAAACATATATTTCATATTTTAAAAATCAGGACAGTGTATATATATTCATAATTATATATATGTGTATATACATATATATGTATATATATATATATATATATATATATATATATATATATATATATACACACACAAAAAAAAAAAAAAACACACACACAAACACACATTACAATGTAGGAATATATATGCCAATCGAAGTTCATCATAAAATATATAGCATCCACAGATGCAAAAATATTTATTTTACTGAACAAGGATTTATGTATAATGTTGTTCTACTAGAAAGCTCACCCATAGTTTGAATTTTCACTTCCAACAGCGTTTAGAGGAGTGATCTCTTCTCACAAGTTGTATCTGCCAAGTCAGTCACCTCACAAAAATGAACGTGTGATACCAGGTAGAATTCTATATAAGCATATAAAAATAAATGTGCTGTATAGGCTACAGAGAAAGGGAGAGGAATTTACATATTTGTTAACTTTAACAACACATGGAGAACTATTTCAATTAAAAATTGACTAGATTTATAACACCTACCATTTATCATGCAAATGGCAAGTATAACTATACCCAATGTCTCCTCTAAACTGCTTGTATTTCTATTATGTTTGGGTTGTTTTTCTCCATCATGTTTGCATTAGTAGACAGAGTATAGTAGGGTATGGGTTATTGTCAGGGATTCAGTATATTCAATGGAATATAGGAAAATGAATCGAATGTGAATAAAATATATGCTACAAAATTATCTTCCCACTCTCATCCAGAACAATGCCTTTACATTACCTTCACCCCAAGTAAGACACAATTAGAGTAGAAGAGTTTGAAAATCCGTGAATGCATATCTGGGGTGGAAACAGTACTAAGAAACAAATAAGTATTTCAGGTGGATGAATATTTCTGAGAATAATCTTGTGAAAAGTTGATTATAAATCCACAACATAAATATGAATGAATTTAGGAAGTGTGTAATAAGACACATATTTCATGTTTTGAAAAATCTTGAGAGTGTATTTATATATATATATATATATATATATATATATATATATATATACATATTTATATACACAAACAGAGAGAGACATTAAAAATTGCAATGTATATGCCAAACGAAATTCAGCATGAAATGTATATCATCCACAGATCCAAATATATTCATTTTACTGAACATTGATTTATGTATAATGTTGTTCAACTAGGAAGCTCACTCACATTTGAATTAAATGTTCAAGCAGCATTTAGGAGGAGTGATCTCTTCTTCCAATTTGTATCTGCCAAGTCAGCCACCTCACAAGAATGTACGTGTGGTACCAGGTAGGGTTCTATATGTGCATATAAAAATACGTGTGCTGAATAGGCTACAGAGAAAGGGGGACAGGAATTCACTTATTTGTTAACTTTGAAAACGCATGGAGAACTATTTCAACAAATAATTGACTAGATTTATAACTGCTACACTATACCATGCAAAAGGCAACTCCAACTATAAAACATACCTCCTCTAAACTGCCTGTATTTCTATTCTGTTTGTGTTATTGTTCTCCATCATATTAGGATTAGTAGTCAGAGTCTAATAGGGTATATGTTAGTTTCAGGGATTCAGCATTTCTAATGGAAAATAGGAAATTGAATCCAATGTGTATGCAAATATGTGCTACACAAAAATCTTCCCACTTTCATCCAGAACAATGCCTTGACATTACATTCTCCTCAAGTAAGACACAATTAGAGGATAAGAGTTAGAAAATCTGTGAATATATATCTGGAATGGAGAATACTCAGGAGTTTACAACTTTGGAGGTGGTAGAGAAGATTCTAAAAGTAAGGGACAGGGTAAACATTCCACAAACATGCAGCTCTGCTGGCCTACATACTTTTTGAGAAACTGTCTCTAAGGGTGGGCACTTGAAATATTTGATGTTCTGAGGAGATTTAGTTCCTTTGTAGAGAGACCATCAAAGCTGGGTCTGCATCTATGTTACTTGGAGGACATGGTTTCTTATTATCCAATGAACATGAGGCAGCAGTGCTGAATTCTCTCTTTGTAGGTAAACTATGGACACTGGGGTCTAAGTGTCTTTCAGTGTGGACTGTGAAGCCAATTGGTCATCCTCCACTTTTCGTGGTGTTTCTCGCTGCTCCACTGGGTGTTTGGTATTTGCTTCAAGAAATACAAGGAGTTAAAATGGGACAGAGTGGTGGAGGGAGTTCTTTAAGGTGTGGTGAGTCAGGGTCTTCAGGAGAATGCACCAACCAAGGTTCTATCCCACGTAGATTGCCCCCTTGAGAATAGCAATATGATTCTGAACATTGCAGTGAATCCTCTCCATATAACAAGATGCCTTTACATATATGGGTCTGCTGGCTGCACCATGTCAGTCACAAGCCATTTGGAAGCCAATGGCTGATCCACATGGGCACAACACAGATGTTTTATCACACAATTGCATACCACTGCTCTAGGCCAACTACTCACCAGGCTCCAACTTACTGGCATATCTGTTCTACACCATTTTCATGAAACAAAGTCAATCAAGGCAGGGTCTGGTATACTCAGGATCAGAAACAGGACATCCAAAGTTTTTTCAGTGCCAGCTGAACATGAAAATATCAAAAATTTCATGGTAATTTTCTAGCCATTTTTCACGGATGAAGTTTGCGGCTCTGAGGGCTTCAATTAATTCAGGAACCATTAAATGGTGAAGAAGTTAATTTCAATGAAAGCACTGGAGCACTCTCACAGGCATGGTTTCCCTAAGGGTGGCCAAAATGTCACATGAAGCCAGGCCCATTGAGATCTACAATGTGAGGTCCATGTGTGTTTTAAACTCAAATATCCCTGCCAAGTCTTTAAGAAAAATTGTATGCAATATCCGGGCTGAAATTCCCAGTTTTCTGTGGAAATCCAACCTGGGCCTAGATCTCAGGTTCCAAGGGCGACTCTCATGTGTGGCCTCCTAAAATCCCAACACAATTCATGGCAATACTTCTCTGAGGTCAGTTAAAGAACTCAGTCTCTAAGGGGAATCACACCAGAGTTCAAGCCCCGTGGAACAGTCATCTCTTCCAACCGCCACACAAATGACCACAATTAAAACCAAAATACTCCCACATGGTCCTCATCTTCTTCCATATAGACACTCCTTATAACGTCTGGCTGGAGTTTTCAATGAGGTCCACATCCCAAGTCAGTGTCCAAATTAAGGTCCTGTTCCCCTCATTTGTCTAACATCAAGGTGGCCTGGACACACTTCCTGTAAACCAGGAGTGATCAAATAGGCCTGCCATTAATACTGCTCGGCTTTTTTAATTTGAGGCCTTCTGACTCTGTGGTTTAGATTCTTTATGTGAATTTGAGTCATGAGAAAACCCAAGCCCCTCTTCAGAGATTTGAAGAACTCATTTGGCCCAAAGGATTCCTATTCTCCCTTGATGGAATTCAGGATCCTAATAGAGGAAGGTAAAAGAATTCATTCACAATGAGTGAATATTTGCCATTTTGGTTTTGGATGGACATATGGGATCTTTCTTTTGATCCATCAGGTGCTAAGAATCTAAGCCACTGCCTCACACAGGGCCAAGAGGCTGATTCAGACACATCCTTTTCCAAAGCAATTAAGCAAAGAGCCACAGGTGATGCCCATTCATTTCCATTTGAAAACTGTTTTCTTCAGGGTTCACAAAGGTGTGGCCTGAGGCAAATACCTTCCTGACACTCAGAGCAACAGAAAAATAGGTAAGCAAAAGGCCCAGAGCAGGGTTTCTCTACTGAGACTTTCTTTGTCACACTGATATCTGAGTTTTCTGAGATGCTTGCTATTCCCTTCAGCTATCCATTATATGGCAATGTCACAGATCTTGGAGGTGGTACATATCTTGGACAGAAAACCATGAGCCTACTCTGAAGAGTGGCCAGAATTCAGGAAGAAAACAGGAACTCCGGAAGATAGTAGGTGTTGCCCGTCCCTAAAGCAACCTGCAGTCCACTCATAAATTGGGCAGGATGAATGTTGGCAAGCTTTCTACTAGGCAGGACACATCCATTGATGCATTATCTTTTATAATGTCTACAACCACGGACACAGTGGGATACACAGGCATACAAACAATCGCCTTGTCAAATGACTTACTATAAACAGTCCACTCCAAAACAAACAAACCGCCTTTCTTACCTATTCTTAGAACATGAGACTAAACCACAAAATCACAACCACACCCACAACGACACCTCCTTTATTCAAGTAGGTCTGTGACTAATTGGAATGTACTCTGACTGATGGGCCATACTATGTTTCCTTGAAATGGCCTGTCCTTCTCAGATCTGGTCGCCATGGCCAACACTGTGAAGTTTTCAGGAGCCAGTGGTGAGCCACTACCTGCTTTCTCAGGAAATTCCCCTTTTCAGAGCTCTCCTGGCATTTGGCAATCCTCACATCAGTAGGTACCAAGGAAGACTTACTCTGTCCTTGGTTATTCCAAACAACTGAGCCCACTGGGAAAGAAACTGGGACTGACTCTGGGTGCCTGGCTTCCTGGATCCCAAGTTCAGAGAAATCCGTCATCAAGGAAGAGAGGTAGGTCACTTCATTCAGGAACTGAATGAGGTTACCGCCGTGGCAACCACTTTGTCCTAACAATTGCTTTCAAGGGTCCCATGAGATGGAGGCTGCCCCTACTTCCTGTGACACTTTCACAAGTTAGATTGGTATATCAACCATTGGCACCTGGGAACAGCTCTCCACACAGGCCTTGTTTGGTCCATCTTCTCTACATTAAGAAGAGAGAAGCTGATTCAGACACAACCCTTCATCCTGACCAGGTTGTTTGCCATGGAGGATGACTTTTGGTCTCTTATTTCCTCCATAGCTGCTTACAACTTCTCCAGGAATCATTTCTGCATGGACCTTTGAGTTTCTCAGCATGTGGAAGATCCCCTATATTCCTGTATTTTAAGACCAACTCTATCGCTGCTCTTTTGTAAAGTTAAATTGACTGAACAGTGTATGGTTAGGTTAACTAACAGGTTCGATTTGGATTAGGAATCTTTCTGCGCGATGAATAATGGTATTGGGAAACTGCGATATTTACAAGAATATATAGGTGAAATATAAGTATGAAAACAGAAATCTAGCTAAGATATGAAGCCCAAAAGGGCATTGGGCCCTTGATTGGGATACGTAGCTTTGAATTATGTTCTGCACTGATGTGTCAGGTAAATTGATATACAATGGCTTAGGTCCTTGTACCATGGATGATTAAATGTAGAAGAGAATTTCCAGTCAAAAGGGATAGTCGGTAGGATTCGGAAGATTCTCAGTAGGTTTAGAAAGAAGAGTGAGTATAGGATTTGGACCAAATGTTGTTTAGCAATAGGGTTTCCGGTAGACAGTGAATGTTAATGTCAGCACAAGTGAAGAGACTGTCACAATGATGAACTGGGGAAAATAGTTAGGAAAGCTGATATCAATAGAGACATTACGAAATCAGGCAAAGTATAAAGTGAGTGATAGGATTAGATATTTTCAACAGGGTTGAGTTTGAATATATAATCTAAGAAAGAAACAAATATGTAGTGACCAATAGGATTGACATTTGACAGCATTTGGCTACCTGGACATGGATGTTTAGTAATCCATGCTCACTTTTCATTTAGTCTTTGCTACAATCTTAAGTGTGACCTTTGCTTTTTTTGTCCAGAATATTACTGTGATAAAACGTACATGTAGATCAGGTGACATGACTCTTTCTTCCACCATTTCTGGCAGCAACATATTCAAGACGTATAAATTAGTAATGGGGGTAAAAAGAGGTGTACCCTTTGTCTGTGCATATAGAGATACTGCATGAATAGACCATACTGTGAATAAATAATATATCTGGTTCTGACTTTAAATAATGGATTGAAATTATATCTGAAAAAAATACAGGAAATCTTATATTGACATACAAACATTCATTCCAACCAGTGAAATATCTAATGGCCACATTAAGTTTATGGTTTATCATGAAGGGTGTGTGAGTTTTGCTTCAAAAGTGATTATGGAAATCGAAAATAATGTGTTTGGAAAGAAGTCTCATGAAAAGACCAGTCAAGAAACCTGGAGGAATACATGTTTTATGAAGCAGGAAGTGATTGTGAAACAAATGCGTATAAATTTGTGAACTTGTGGATGAAATATATATTTCCTATGATTTGTAAAAACTGAAGAAATAGTAATGTACCAGTGTTGAATGAAAATAAACGTCAGAATACACATCATGTCCCATACGAATCTACTTGATTGATGTTAATCTGGGTCAGTTACTGTACAAATATTAGGATTTGTAAGCACCATTTACTGAAGTTAGTTTTCAGAACTATGAAACAAATGTGTATTTCAGGTGGATGAATATTTCTGAGAATAATTTTGTAAAAAGTTTATTATAAATCCACATTTTTGAACATGGATGAACTTAGGGAGTGTATTTAAGATACATATATTTCATATTTTAAAAATCAGGACAGTGTATATATATATATATATATATATATATATATTCATAATTATATATATGTGTATATATATACACATATAATTATATATATGTATATACACACACACACACACACACACACACACACACACAAAACACACACACAGACATTAAAATGTAGGAATATATATGCCAATCGAAGTTCATCATAAAATATAGAGCATCCACAGATGCAAAAATATTTATTTTACTGAACAAGGATTTATGTATAATGTTGTTCTACTAGAAAGCTCACCCATAGTTTGAATTTTCAGTTCCAACAGCGTTTAGAGGAGTGATCTCTTCTCACAAGTTGTATCTGCCAAGTCAGTCACCTCACAAAAATGAACGTGTGATACCAGGTATTCTATATAAGCATATAAAAATACATGTGCTGAATAGGCTACAGAGAAAGGAAGAGAGGAATTTACATATTTGTTAACTATAACAACACATGGAGAAATATTTCAATTAAAAATTGACTAGATTTATAACACCTACCATTTATCATGCAAATGGCAAGTCCAACTATACCCCATGCCTCCTCTGAACTGCTTGTATTTCTATTCTGTTTGGGTTGTTTTTCTCCATCATATTTGGATTAGTAGACAAAGTATAGTAGGGTATGGGTTATTGTCAGGGATTCAGTATTTTCAATGGAATATAGGAAAATGAATCCAACGTGTATAAAATATGTGCTACACAATTATCTTCCCACTCTCATCCAGAACAATGCCTTTACATTACCTTCACCCCAAGTAAGACACAATTAGAGTAGAAGAGTTTGAAAATCCGTGAATGCATATCTGGGGTGGAAACAGTAAAAAGAAACAAATACGTATTTCAGGTGGATGAATATTTCTGAGAATAATCTTGTGAAAAGTTGACTATAAATCCACAACATAAATATGAATGAATTTAGGAAGTGTGTAATAAGACACATATTTCATGTTTTGAAAAATCTTGAGAGTGTATATATATATATATATATATATATATATATATATATATATATTTATATACACAAACAGAGAGAGACATTAAAAATTGCAATATATATGCCAAACGAAATTCACCATGAAATGTATATCATCCACAGATCCAAATATATTCATTTTACTGAACATGGATTTATGTATAATGTTGTTCAACTATTAAGCTCACTCACATTTGAATTATCAGTTCAAGCAGCGTTTAGGAGGAGTGATCTCTTCTTCCAATTTGTATCTGCCACGTCAGCCACCTCACAAGAATGTATGTTTGGTACCAGGTAGGATTCTATATGTGCATATAAAAATACGTGTGCTGAATAGGCTACAGAGAAAGGGGGACAGGAATTCACTTATTTGTTAACTTTAAAAACGCATGGAGAACTATTTCAACAAATAATTGACTAGATTTATAACTGCTACACTATACCATGCAAAAGGCAACTCCAACTATAAAACATACCTCCTCTAAACTGCTTGTATTTCTATTCTGTTTGTGTTATTTTTCTCCATCATGTTAGGATTAGTAGTCAGAGTCTAATAGGGTATATGTTAGTTTCAGGGATTCAGCATTTCTAATGGAAAATAGGAAATTGAATCCAATGTGTATGCAAATATGTGCTACACAAAAATCTTCCCACTTTCATCCAGAACAATGCCTTGACATTACATTCGTCTCAAGTAAGACACAATTAGAGGATAAGAGCTAGAAAATCTGTGAATATATCTGGAATGGAGAATACTCAGGAGTTTACAACTTTGGAGGTGGTAGAGAAGATTCTAAAAGTAAGGGACAGGGTAAACATTCCACAAACATGCAGCTCTGCTGGCCTAAATGCTTTTTGATAAACTGCCTCTAAGGGTGGGCACTTGAAATATTTGATGTTCTGAGGAGATTTAGTTCCTTTGTAGAGAGACCATCAAAGCTGGTTCTGCATCTATGTTACTTGGAGGACATGGTTTCTTATTATCCAATGAACATGAGGCAGCGGTGCTGAATTCTCTCTTTGTAGGTAAACTATGGACACTGGGGTCTAAGTGTCTTTCACTGTGGACTGTGAAGCCAATTGGTCATCCTCCACTTTTCGTTGTGTTTCTCGCTGCTCCGCTGGGAGTTTGGTATTTACTTCAAGAAATACAAGGAGTTAAAATGGGACAGAGTGGTGAAGGGAGTTCTTTAAGGTGTGGTGAGTCAGGGTCTTCAGGAGAATGCACCAACCCAGGTTCTATCCCACGTAGATTGCCCCCTTGAGAATAGCAATATGATTCTGAACATTGCAGTGAATCCTCTCCATATAACAAGATGCCTTTACATATATGGGTCTGCTGGCTGCACCATGTCAGTCACAAGCCATTTGGAAGCCAATGGCTGATCCACATGGACGCAACACAGATGTTTTATCACACAATTGCATACCACTGCTCTAGGCCAACTACTCACCAGGCTCCAACTTACTGGCATATCTGTTCTACACCATTTTCATGAAACAAAGTCAATCAAGGCAGTGTCTGCTATACTCAGGATCAGAAACAGGACATCCAAAGTTTTTTCAGTGCCAGCTGAACATGAAAATATCAAAAATTTCATGGTAATTTTCTAGCCATTTTTCACGGATGAAGTTTGCGGCTCTGAGGGCTTCAATTAATTCAGGAACCATTAAATGGTGAAGAAGCTAATTTCAATGAAAGCACTGGAGCACTCTCACAGGCATGGTTTCCCTAAGGGTGGCCAAAATGTCACATGAAGCCAGGCCCATTGAGATCTACAATGTGAGGTCCATGTGTGTTTTAAACTCAAATATGGCTGCCGAGTCTTTAAGAAAAATTGTATGTAATATCCGGGCTGAAATTCCCAGTGTTCTGTGGAAATCCAACCTGGGCCTCATCTCAGGTTCCAAGGGCGACTCTCATGTATGGCCTCCTAAAATCCCAACACAATTCATGGCAATACTTCTCTGAGGTCAGTTAAAGAACTCAGTCTCTAAGGGGAATCACACCAGAGTTCACGCCCAGTGGAACAGTCATCTCTTCCAACCGCCACACAAATGACCAAAATTAAAACCAAAACACTCCCACATGGTCCTCATCTTCTTCCATATAGACACTCCTTATAACGTCTGGCTGGAGTTTTCAATGAGGTCCACATCCCAAGTCAGTGTCCAAATTAAGGTCCTGTTCCCCTCATTTGTCTAACATCAAGGTGGCCTGGACACACTTCCTGTAAACCAGGAGTGATCAAATAGGCCTGCCATTAATACTGCTCGGTTTTTCAATTTGAGGCCTTCTGACTCTGTGGTTTAGATTCTTTATGTGAATTTGAGTCATGAGAAAACCCAAGCCCCTCTTCAGAGATTTGAAGAACTCATTTGGCCCAAAGGATTCCTATTCTCCCTTGATGGAATTCAGGATCCTAACAGAGGAAGGTAAAAGAATTCATTCACAATGAGTGAATATTTGCCATTTTGGTTTTGGATGCACACATGGGACCTTTCTTTTGATCCATCAGGTGCTGAGAATCTGAGCCACAGCCTCACACAGGGCCAAGAGGCTGATTCAGACACATCTTTTTTCAAAGCAATTAAGCAAAGAGCCACAGGTGATGCCCTTCATTTTCTTTTGAAAAAATGTTTTCCTCAGGCTTCCCAAAGGGGTGGCCAGAGGCAAAGACATCCTGAGATTCAGGGCAACAGAACAATAGGTTAGCAAAAGAGCCAAAGCAGGGTTTCTCCACTGAGACTTTTCTGGTCACACTGATATCTGAGTTTTCTGAGATGTTGGCCATTCCCTTCAGATATCCAGTACATGGCCATGTGACAGAGATTGGAGGTGGTACATATCTTGGACACAAACCCAAGAGCCTATTCTGAAGGGTTGTCAGAATTCAGAAAGAAAACAGGGACTTAAAAAGGTAGTAGGTGTTGCCTATCGATATGGAAACCACGCTCCATTCATTAAATGGGCAGGATGAATACTGGGAAGCTTTCTACTAAAGAGGACACATGCATTGATGCATTCTCTTTTATAATGTATACAACCACGGACACAGTGGGATACACAGAAATAGAAACACTCACCATGTAAAACGACTTACTAGAAATAGTTCACTCCAAACCAAAGAAACCTCCTTTTCTACCTATTCTCAGAACAGAGACAAAACCACACACCTACACTCAAAAAGACACCTCCTTCCCCAAAGTAGGGCTGTGATTATCCGGAGTGCCCTCTGACAGGTTTCCCATACTATGTTCCCCGTTAATGGTCTGTCCTGTCTCAGATCTGGTCTCCTTGTCCAACTCTGTGAAGCAGTCAGGAGCCAGGGGTGAGCCACTACATACTTAGTCAGGAAAGGCCCGTGTTCAGATCTTTCCTGGCATTTGGCCATCCTCACATCAGTCAGTACCAAGAAGACTGACTCTGTCCTTGGAGATTCCAAACAAATGAGACCACTTGGACTGGGACTGGGACTGGCTCTGGTGCTTGGTTTCCTTGGTCCCAAGTTCAGAAAGTTCCATCAACAAGGAAGTGAGGTAGGTCACTTCCTTTAAGAACTGAATGAGGTCACTGCCTTGGCAACCACTTTGTCCTAACAGTTGCTTCCAAGGGTCCCATGAGATGGAGGCTGCCCCTACTTCCTTTGGCACTTTCACAACTTAGAATGGTATATCAACCTTAGGCACCCGAGAACAGCTCTCCACACAAGCCTGGTTTGGTCCATCTTCTCTACAGTAAGAAGATAGAGGCTGATTCAGACAAAACCCTTCATCCTGACCAGGTTGTTTGCCATGGAAAATGACTTTTTGTATCTCAGGTCCTTCATTGCTGCCTACATCTTCTCCAGGGATCATTTCTGCATGGACCTTTGAGGTTCTTAACAGGTGGAGCATCCCCTACATTCCTGTATTGTAAGAACAGTCTGTCTCTGCTCTTCTGTAAAGTTAGATTGAGTGAACAGTGTATGGTTAGGGTTAATTTCATGTTCGATTTGGGTTAGGAATCATTCTGCTGGATGAATAATGGTATTGGGAACCTGTGATATTTATAAGAATATCGTGGTTAAATATATGTATGAAAACAGAAATTAAAGTAAGATTTGAATCCCAGAAGGGCTTTGGGCAGTTGATTGGGATATTTAGCTTTGAATTGTGCACATATGTCTCAAATAAATCGATATACAATGGCAGAGGAACTTGAACCTTGGATGATTGAATGCTGAAGAGAACATCCAGTCAAAAGGGATTGTCGGTAGGATTAAGAACATAGTCGTTATGTTTAGCAAGTAGAGTTAGTATAGGATATGTAACAAAAGTTCTTTAGCAATTTTTTTTCGGGCAGTGAGTGAATATAAATGTCAGCACATATGAAGAAATCAGACACAATGATGAAATGGGGAAAATTTGTAGAAAAGCAGATATCAATAGAGACATTAGGAAATCAGGCAAAGTATAAAGTGAGTGATAGGATAAGACATTTTCAACAGGGTTGAGATTGAATATCTAATCTTAGGAAGAAACAAATATGTAGGTCACCAATAGGATTGACATTTGAGAGCATTAGGAAACATGGACATGGATATTGTTAGTAATCCATGTTCACTTTCCATTTAGACTTTGGTACAATCCTAAGTGGGACCTTTGCATTTTGTTTCCAGAATATTACTGTGATAAAATGTGTATGTAGATCAGATGACATGATTATTTATTCCACCATTTCTAGGAGCAGTATTTTGAAGACGTATAAATTAGCATTGGGGGTAAAAAGAGGTGTACCCTGTTTCTATGAATATACAGATAATGCATGAATAGACCTTAATTTCAATAAATAATATAACTTGTTCCACTTTAAGTAATGGATTGAATTGATATCTGAAAATATATAAGAAATCTTATATTGATATGCAATCATTCATGACAACCAGTTATACACCTAATGTTAATATTAGGTTACGGTTTATCATGAAGTTTGTGTGAGTTTTGCTTCAAAAGTGATTATGGAAATCGAAAATAATGTGTTTGGAAAGAAGTCTCATGAAAAGGCCAGTCAAGGAACACCGAGGAATTCATGAGTTCTGAAGAAGGAAGTGATTGAAATTGAAAAAAATGACGATAAATTTGATTACTTGTGGATGAAATATTATAATATGATGTGAATAAACTGAAGAAATAGTAATGTACCAGTGTTGAATAAAAATGAACATCAAAATACACATCATGTCCCACAGGAATCTACTCGCATTGATGTTAAACTGTGTCAGTTACTGTAGAAATATTAGGATTTCTTTGCACCATTCACCAAAGTTAGTTTTCTTTTTTTTAAATTTTTATTTATGCTTGTTCAAAACATTACATAGTTCTTGATATATCATATTCCACACTGTGATTCAAGTAGGTAATGAACTCCCATTTTTACCCCGTAAACAGATTGCAGAATCACATCAGTTACACATCCATTGATTTACATATTGCCATACTAGTGTCTGTCGTATTCTGCTGCCTTTCCTAACCTCTACTATCCCCCTCCCCTTACCTCCCCTCCCCTCTTCTCTCTCTACCTCTTTACTGTAATTCATTTCTCCCCCTTGTATAATTTTTTCCTTTCCCTCACCTCCTCTTGTATGTAATTTATATAACCCTGAGGGTCTCCTTTTATTTCCATGCAATTTCCCTTCTCTCTCCCTTTCCCTTCCTCCTCTCATCCCTGTTTAATGTTAATTTTCTTCTCATTCTATTCGTCCCTACTCTGTTCTTAGTTACTCTCTTTATATCAATAAAGACATTTGGCATTTGGTTTTACGGATTGGCTAGCTTCACTTAGCATAATCTGCTCTAATGCCATCCATTTCTCTGCAAATTATATCATTTTGTCATTTTTTAATGCAGAGTAATATTCCATTGTGTATAAATGCCACATTTTTTATCCATTCATCTATGGAAGTGCATCTAGGTTGGTTCACAGTCTTGCTATTGTAAATTGTGCTGCTATGAACATCAATGTAGCAGTGTCCCTGTAGCATTTTTTTTAGGTCTTTAAGGAATAGACTGAGAAGGAGAATACCTGGGTCAAATTGTGGTTCCATTCCCAGTTCTACAAGAAATCTCCATACTGCTTTCCAATTTGGCTGCACCAATTTGCAGTCCCACCAGCAATGTACAAGTTTACCCTTTTCTCCACATCCTCACCAGCACTTGTTGTTGTTTGAGTTCATAATAAATATCTGGAATGGAAAATGCTCAGGAGTTCACAACCTTGAAGGTGGTAGAGGAGTTTCCAAAAGTAAGGGACAGGGTAAATACCACAAAGATGGAGCTGTGTCGGCCTTAATACTTCTTGAGAAAATGCCTCTGAGGTTGGGCACTTGAAATATATGTTGTTGTCAGGAGCTTTAGCTTCCTTTGTAGTGAGACCATCAAAGCTGAGTCTGCATCTATGTGACCTGAAGAACATGGTTTTTTATTTTCCTATAAACATGAGGCAGCAGTGCTGAATTCTCTCTTTGTAGGCAAACTGGGGCTACTGGGGGCTAAGTGTCTCCCCGTGTGGACTGTGAAGCCATTTGATCATCCTTCACATTTCGTCATGTTATTTGATGCTGCACTGAAAGTTTGGTATTTACTTTATGAAATAAAGGAGTTTAACTGCGATACAGTGCTGCAGGGAGTTCTGTCACGTGTTGTGGTCAGGATCGGCAGGAGAATGTACCAAGCAGGCTTCTATCACACATAGTTGCCCCCTTGACCATAGCAATATGATTCTGAACATTGCCCTGAAACCTCTCCATTCAACAAGATGCCTTTACATCCAAAGGTCTGCTAGCTGCACATGTCAGTCACAAACCATTTCTAAGCCAATGGCAGATCCACATGGCCGCACCACAGATGTTTTTTCACACACCTACACTCTACTGCTCTTGGCCCACTACTCAGCAGGCTCCAACTTACTGGCATCTCTTTTCTACACCATTATCATGAAACTCAGTCAAACCAGACACTGTCTTGTATACTCATGATAAGCACCAGGACATCAAATGGTTTTCTAGTGCCAGCTGGTCATGGAAATTTCAAAAATTTCATGGTATTTTCTAGCCATTTTTCAAGGATGAAGTTGGAGGTACTGTGGGTTTCAATTCATTCAGGAACCATTAAATGTTGAGGAAGCTCATTTCAATGGAAGCTCTAGAGAATTCTCACAGGCAAGTCTTCCGAAAGACTGGCCCAATGTCACATAAAGCCAGCCACATTGAGGTCTACAATGTGAGGTCCATGTGTGTTTTGACTCTCAACTATTGCTTCCAAGTCTTTCAGAATATAATCAAGTGATATCCTGCTGAGATTCCCAGTGCTCTGTGAAAAGCCACCCTGGGCCTAGATCTCAGTTTCCAAGGGTGACTCTCATGTGTGGCCTCCGAAAATCCCAACACAATTCATGGCAATACTTCTCTAAGGTCAGTTCCAGAACTAAGTCTCCAAGGGGAATCCCACAAGAGTTGAAACCCAGGTGGACACAGTCATCTTTTCCAACTGCCACACAAATGACCACAATTGAAACCAAAACACTCCCACATGGCCCTCATGTTTTTCCATATAGACACTCATCATAACCTCTCGCTGGAGGTTTCCATGAGGGGCACAGACCAAGACACTGTCCAAAATAAGCTCGCTTGCCCCTAATTTGCTGAAAGTCAGGGTGGCCTACACACCCTTCCTGTGAACCAGAACTGATCAAATAGGGATGTAGTTAATACTGTTCTGCTTTTCCAATTTGAGGCCTACTGACTGTCAGGTATAGATTCTTTATGTGATTTGGAGTCATCAGAAAACCCAAGCACTTCTGCAGGGGTTCAAAGAACTCATTTGAATAAAAGGATCCTGATTCTTACTTGATGAAGGTCAGGAATCTAATAGAGGAAGGCAAGAGACTCATTTGCCATTTCTGTTTTGAATGCACACATGGAATCTATCTTTAGATGCATCAGGTGCTGAGAATCTAAGCCACAACCTCACACAGAACCAAGAGGCTGATTCAGACACATCCTTTTACAAAGCAATTAAGCAAAGAGCAACAGGTGATGCCCATTCATTTTCATTTGAAAACTGTTTTCTTCAGGCTTCACAAAGGGGTGGCCAGAGGCAAAGACCTTCCTGACATTTAGGGCAACAGAAAAACAGGTAAGCAAAAGACCCAAAGCAGGGTTTCTCCACTGAGACTTTCCTGGTCACACTGATATCTGAGTTTTCTGAGATGCTCCCCATTCACTTCAGCTATCAAGTACATGGTCATGTCACAGAGCTTGGAGGTTGTATATATCTTGGACACAAAACCATGAGCCTATTCTGGAGAGTGGCCAGAATTCAGGAAGAAAACAGGATCTTAGGAAGATAGTAGGTTTTGCCCATCCAGAAGGCAAGCCGCGGTCCATTCATCAATTGGGCAGGATGAATGCCAGGAAGCTTTCTCCTAGACAGGACACATCCATTAATTCATTCTCTTTTCTAATGTCTACAACCACAGACACAGTGGGATACACAGACATAGAAACACTCACGTCAAACGACTTACTAGAAACAGTGCAATCCAAACCAAACAAACCGCATTTTCTACCTATTCTCAGAACATGTGACAAAACCACAAAACCACAACCACTCCCACAAAGGCACCTCCTTCCCCCAAGTAGGTCTGTGACTATCCAGAGTGTCCTCTGACTGGTGGGCCATACAATGTTCTCCCGAAATGTCCTGTCCTGACTCAGATCTGGTCTCCTTGGCCAACTCTGTGAAGTTGTCAGGAGCCAGCGGTGAGCCACTACCTGCTTTCTCAGAAAAGGTCTCTCTTCAGAGCTCTCCTGGCCTTTGGCCATCCTCACATAGGTAGGTACCAAGAAAGACTGACCCTGTCCTTGGTAAAACCGAACAAGTGAGCCCACTGGGACTGGGACTGGGACTGGCTCTGGGTGCCTGTCTTCATGGATCCCAAGTTCAGAGAATTCCTTCACCAAGGAAGTGACGTAGGTCACTTCCTTCAGGAACTGAATCAGGTTACTGCCTTGGCAACCAATTTGTCCTAACATTTGCTTCCAAGAGTCCAATGAGTTGGAGGCTGCCCCTACTTCCAGTGAAACTTTCAGAGTTTTGCATGGTATATCAACCATAGGCACCCAAAAAAAGCTCTCCAGATAGGCCTGGTTTGGTCCATCTTCTATACATTATGAAAAGAAATGTTGATTCAGACACATCCCTTCATGCTAACCAGGTTGTTTGTCATGGAAGATGACTTTTACTCTCTGACATCATTCATAGCTGCCTACATTTAATCCTGGGATCATTTCTTTAATGACTTTGGAGGTTCTCAGCAAGTGGAAGATCCCCTAATTTCTGTATTGAAAGACCAACTCTGTCCCTGCTCTTCAGTAAAGTTAGATTGAGAGAACAGTGTATGGTCAGGGTTAATAACATGTTCCATTTGGGTTAGGAATCATTCTGCGGGATGAATTATGGTATTGGGAACGTGCGATATTTATAAGAATATAAGTGAATTATAAGTATGAAAACAGACATCTAGGTAATATTTGAAGCACAGAATTGCATTGGACCCTTAGCTGGGATTCTTAGCTTTGAATTATATTCTGCACAGATATCTCAGATAAATCGATATACAATGGCATAATTACTTGTACCTTGGTTTATTGAATGTTGAAGAGAACATCCAGTCAAAAAGGGATAATTTGTAGGATTAGTAAAATAGTTGGTAGGTTTTGAAAGAAGAGTGAGTATAGGATTTGGATAAAAAGATCTTTAGCTGTAGGGTTTCGGATAGAGTGAATGTAATTGTCAGCACATGTGGAGAGTCTGTAAAAAGGATGAACTGGGGAAAAAAGTAGGAATGCAGATATCAATTGACATTACTATATCAGGCAAAGTATAAAGTGAGTGATAGAATTATACATTTTCAACAGGCTTGAGTTTGAATATATAATCTTAGGAAGAAACAAACATGTAGTCACCAATAGGATGAAATTTGAGAGCATTAGGCAACATGGACATGGATGTTTTCCGTAATCCATGCTCACTTTTCATTTAGGCTTTGGTACAAACATAAGTTTGACCTCTTCTTTCTGTGTGCAGAATACTACTGTGGTAAAATGTATATGTAGATCAGGTGACATGAGTATTTCTTCCACCATTTCTGGGAGCAATATTTTGAAGACGTATAAATTATTTTTGGAGGTAAAAATGGTGTACACTGTGTCTATAATTATAGAAATAATGCATGAATAGACCATACTGTAAATAAATATTATAACTGGTTCTAACTTTAAATAATGGATTGAATTGATATCTGAAAATATACAGAAAATCTTACATTGATATACAATCCTTCATTCCAACCAGTAATATATCTAATGGTTATATCAGCATTATGGTTTTTCATGAAGAATGTGTGAGTTTTGCTTCAAAAGTGATTATGGAAATCGGAAATAATGTGTTTGGAAAGAAGTCTCATGAAAAGACCAGTCAAGAAACCTGGAGGAATACATGTGTTTTGAAGCAGAAAGTGATTGAAAGTGAAACAAATGCCTATATATTTGTGAACTTATGGATCAAATATATATCCTATGATGTGCATAAACTGAAGAAATAGTAATGTACCACTGTTACATAAAAATGAACGTCAAAATACACATCATGTCCTCTCCCACAGGAATCTACTTGCATTGATGTTAAACTGGGTCAGTTATTGTAGAAATATTAGGGTAATGCCGCAGTCTTGCTGGGCACAATCAGGAGCCACTTGCCAAAAGAAACGAAATTTATTTTTAGAACCACACACACCAAACAAAACAGCCTCTCAGGAAAAACCTTCAGAGCCCCAACTGCCACCACTGGCTTCCCAAAACCTCTCCCTCCCACATGAGCCTCTCTCTGCCTCCCAGAATCCTCCTGCTCTTGAGGCCGATTGGCTGGGTCATGTGGGCAAAGTCAAAAAAAGTCCCCCAATGAGCAGTTTTGTGCTCTGAAAGGGCAGGGAAACAGCCCATTGAGCATCACCGCAGAGGAGCCAATCAGCTAGTTGTTGCTGGGGCCGCTGTGAGCCAATCATCAGCCGGCAGCTGGAAGTTTGCTGGCAGCAGGAATTTTGCTGGGGCCCCTTCGGCTGTGGCTCTCAACATCTTCCCCTCTCTGTTTAAACAACACGCATGTGGCTTAGGGACCGTGCCTGCCTTAGGTTGTCCAATAGTACATATGGTCTTTACCTGTTAAGTTGGTACCATTGCAATTGGATCTTACCCGTCACTGACTACCCGTCCAGTATAGAGCCACACCTGTGGAGAGGTCTTTGTACCAGCGGGGGTGGGTGAGGTTCTTTGCCTCACCTCTGTTGGCCCCCCCAAATTTTAGCTGGACGATCATGACACGCAGAAGGGAGGAAGATACACCAAGCCAATTGACGGCTCCTTTTTGAAAAATTGTACCACCGATGACATCATCAGCAAATATACCCCAACACTACGACAAGTCGCTGCACCAACAGATAGTTCACAATGCATTTAGGTGAGTTCACATGTGTCCAGGCAAGTTCTGCAAGCAGTACAGGGATGGCTATTGCAGAAGCTGTAGATTGGAATTATCTTTGATTTCACCTGCACTGGGATGAAGATAGGAACTCTGGCAATAATGTCTAAAGAAAAAGATTATGTAACATTCCAGAAGGCACTAAAACCAAAAAAATAAACATATGTAACATTCCAGAAGGCACATCAAAAACCAAAATGGCCCAAAAAGCATTCATTGAGGATGAAATCTCTCACCTTCCTCTGTAAAGTTCCTGACTTCCATAAATTGAGAATAGGGATTTATTGGGTCAAATGAGTTCTTCAAAACCCTGCAGAGGGTAGCCAATGGGTTATTGGGTTTTTTCATTACTCCAATTCACATCAAGAATCTATACTCCACAGACAGTAGGCCTCAAATTAGAGAAGCAGAGCAGTACTAAAGTCAGGGTTATTTGATCACTCCTGGTTCACAGAATGGGTCTCCAGGCCACCTTGACTTTAGGCAAATGAGAGGAAAGGGAGATTATTTTGGACACTGTCTTGGGCTGTGCCCCTCAAGGAAACGTCAAGCCAGAGGTTATGATGAGCGTCTATATGGAAGAAGATGAGGGCCATTTGGGAGTTTTTTGGTTTTCCTTGTGGTCATTTATGTGGCAGTCGGAAGAGATGACTGGGTCCACCAGGGCTTGAACTCTGGTGTGATTCCCCTTAGAGACTGAGTTCTGGAACTTACCTCAGAGAAGTATTGCCATGATTTGTGTTGGGATTTTAGGCGGCCACCCATGAGAGTCGCCCGTTGAAACTGAGATCTAGGCCCGGGGTGGCTTTCCACAGAGCACTGGGAATCTCAGACAGAATATCATATGATATTATTTTGAAATACTTGCCAGACATAGTTGAGAGTCAAAACACACATGGACTTCACATTGTAGACCTCAATTGGCCTGGCTTCATGTGACTATTTGGCCACTCTTTGGAAAGCCTTGCCTGTGAGAGTTCTCCAGAACTTTCCTTGAAATGAGCTTCCTCAACATTGAATAATTCCTGAAAGAATTGAAACAAATAATGCCTCCAACTTCATCCTTGTAAAATGGCTAGATAAATACCATGAAATTTTTGAAATTCGCATGATGAGGTGGCACTGGAGAACCTTTGATGTTCTGTTGCTCATCATTAGTGTACCAGACAGTGCCTTGATTGATTGGGTATAATGAAAGTGGTGTAGAACAGAGATGCCGGTTAGATGGAGACTGCGGAGTATTTGGCCCAGAGCTGTGGTGTGCAGGTGTGTGATAAAATATTTATGGTGGTGCCATGTGGATCTGCCATTGATTTCCAAATGGCTTTTAGCTGACATGGTGCACCCAGCAGACCCTTATATGCAAAGGCATCTTGTTATATGGAGAGGTTTCAGGGCAATGTTCAGAATCAGGTTGCTATGGTCAAGGGGGCAAGCTATGTGGGATAGAAGCCGATTGGTGCGTTCTCCTGGAGACTCTGACCCACCACATGTCACAGAACTCCCTCCAACACTATGTCCCAGTTGAACTCCTTGTATTTCTTGAAGCAAATACCAAACTCCCAGTTCAGCACCAAGAAACACCATGAAAATTGAAGGATGACTAAATGGCTTCATTGTCCACACGGTTAGACACTTTGGCCCAGTGGCCTCTGTTTACCTACAAAGAGAAAAATCAGCACTGCTGCCTCAGGTTCATTGGAAAATAAGAAACCATGTTCTCCAGGTCACATAGATTCAGACCCAGCTTTGATGGTTTCACTACAAATGAAGACAAAGCTACTGACAACAACATATATTTCAAGTGCCACACCTCAGAGGCAGTTTCTCCAGAAGTCTTATTTCCAGCAGACCTCCATGGTTGTGGTGTGTTTACCCAGTTCCTTACTTCTGGAAACTCCTCTACCTGCTCCCAGGTTGAGAACTCCTGAGAATTTTCCATTCCAGATATGTATTCACAGATTTTCTTACTCTTCTCCTCTAATTGTGTCTCACTTGGGGCAAAGGTAATGTCAAGGCATTGTTCTAGGTGAGAGTGGGAAGATTATTGTGTAGCACATATTTGCATACACATTGGATACATTATCCTATTTTCCATTTGAAATACTGAATTCCCGACACTAACCCATACCCTACTAGACTCTGACTACTTATCCTAAAATGATGGAGAAAAAGAAACCTAACAGAATAGAAATACAGGCCTTTTGTAGGAGGCATGGTGTATACTTGGATTTTCCTTCTCCTTTATCAAGGATATGTGTTATGAATCTAGTCAACTTTTCATTGTAATATTTCTCCATGAGTTTTCAAAGTTAACACATATGTAAATTCCTGTCTCCTTTTCTCTGTAGCCTCTTTAGAACATGTATATTTTTATGCATATATAGACTCCTACCAGGTAACACACGTACATTCTTGTGAGCTCACTGACTTTGGAATATACAAATTATGAGAATAGATAACTTCCCCTAAATACTGATGGAACTGAAAATTCAACCTAAGGGTGAGCTTCCTAGTGAACAACATCATACATAAATCCATGTTCAGTAAAATGAATATTTTTAGATATGTGGATGATATATATTTCATGATAAATTTTGATTGGCATATATATTGCTACATTTTATTGTTGTGTGTGTGTGTATATGTATATATATGTATATATATATAAATATATATATATATATATATATATATATTTATATATATATATATATATATATATATATATATTCACGAGATTTTCCAGATTTTCCAAAATATGAAATAAATGTGTCTTATTATACACTCACTAAATTCATTCAAGTTCATGTATGTGGATTTAAAATCAACATTTTACATGATTATCATCAGTCTGGCTGGGCACAATTCAGGAGCCAATTGTCAAAAGAAACGAACTTTATTTTTAGAACCACACAAACCAAACAAAACAGCTTCTCAGGAAAAACCCTCAGAGCCCAACTGCCACCACAGTCTTCCCACAAGCCTCTCCCTCAACCACAAGCCTCCTACTTTTGAGGCCGATTGGCTGGGTCACATGGGTGGAGGCAAAAAAGTCCACCAATGAGCAGCTCCGTTGTCTGAAAGGGCAAGGAAACATCCCATTGAGCATCACCACAGAGGAGCCAATCAGCTAGATGTTGCTGGGGCCTCTGTGAGCCAATCATCCACTGGCAGTCTGAATGGGCGGGGAAACAGCTCAATGAGCATCTGCAATGAGCATCACCACAGAGGAGCCAATCAGCTAGATCTTGCTGGGGCCGCTGTGAGCCAATCATCAGCCGGCAGCTGGAAGTTTGCTGGCAGTTGGAGGTTTCCTGGGGCCCCTTTGGCTGTGGCTCTCAACATCTCCCCCTCTCTGTTTAAACAACAAGCATGTGGCTTAGGGACCATGCCTGCCTTTGGTTGTTCAAAAGTACATATGGTCCTTACTGGAGAACCTTGGCTGTGGCTATCAACAGGATTTGTATGTACCATTCACTGAAGTTAGTTTTCAGTACTAGGAAACAAATATGTATTTCAGGTGGATAAATATTTCTGCGAAAAATCTTGTGAAAAGTTGATTATAAATCCACATACTTGAACATAAATGAATTTAGGGAGTGTTAATAAGATACATATATTTCATATTTTGAAAAATCTGGAGAGTGTGTGGGTGTGTGTGTGTATACACACACACACACACACAGATATTAAAATGTAGTAACATATATGCAAATCGAAATTCACCATGAAATATACATCAATCACAGATACAAAAATATTCTATTTTCTTAACAGGGATTTATGTATAATGTTGTTCTACAAGGAAGCTCATCCATTATTTGAATTTTCAGTTCCAACAGCGTTTAGGAGGAGTGATGTCTTCTCACAAATTGTATCTCCCAAGTCAGTCACCTCACAAGAATGTAGGTGTGACACCAGGTAGGATTTGATATGTGCATATAAAAATACATTGCTGAATAGGCTACAGACAAAGGGAGACAGGAATTCACATATTTGTTAACTTTAAAAACACATGGAGATCTATTTCAATTAAAAATAGACTGGATTTATAACACCTAACATTTATCATGCAAAAGGCAAGATCAACTATACACCATGCCTCGTCTGAACTGCTTGTATTTCAATTCTGTTTGTGTTACTTTTCTGCATCATATTAGAATTAGTAGTCAGAGTCTAGTAGGGTATGGGTTCGTGTCAGGGATTCAGTATTTCGAATGGAAAATTGCAAAATGAATCCAATGTGTATGCAAATATGTGCTACACACAAAAAATTCCCACTCTCATTCAGAACAATGGCTTGAAATAACCACGCCCCATGTAAGAAACAATTAGAGGAGAAGAGTTAGAAAATCTGTGAATACATACGTAGAATGGAAAATGCTCAGTAGTTCACAACCTTTGAGGTGGAAGAGACGTTTCCAAACCTTAGGGACAGGGTAAAACTCCACAAACATGGAACTCTGCTGGCCTAAACACTTCTGGAGATACTGACAATGAGGTTGGGTACTTGAAATATATGTTGTTGTCAGAAGCTTTAGCTTCCTTTGTAGTGAGACCATCAAACTTGGGTCTGCATTTTTGTGACCTGGAGGACATGAATTCTTATTGTCCAATGAACATGAGGCAGCAGTGCTGAATTCACTCTTTGTAGCTAAACTGTGGCCACTGGGGGATAAGTGTCTCCCCGTCTGGACTTTGAAATCATTTGGTCATGCTCCACTTTTCGTGGTGTTTCTTGCTGCTGCAGTGGGTGTTTTGTATTTGGTTCATGACATACAAGGAGTTAAACTGGGACACAATGCTGGAGGGAGTCCTGTAACGTATGGTGTGTCAAGGTCTGCAGGAGAATGCACCTACCAGGCTTCTATCCCCCATTGCTTGCCCCCTTTACCATAGGAACTTGATTCTGAATATTGCCCTGAAAACTCTCCATGTAACATGATGCCTTTACATACAAAGTTCTGCTAGCTGCACCATGTCAGTCACAAGCCATTTGAAAGCCAATGTAAGATCCACATGACCCCACCACAGATGTATTGTCACACACCTGCACACAACTGCTCTAGGCCCACTCAGCAGGCTCCAACTTACTGGCATCTCTGTTCTACACCATTTTCATGAAACGCAGTCAATGAAGGCATTTTCTGGTACACTCATGATCAGCAACAGGACATCCAAAGGTTCTCCAGTGCCACCTGGTCATGGGAATTTCAAAATTTGGTGGTAGTTATCTAGCCATTTTTGAAGGATGAAGTTGGAGGCACTGTGGGTTTAAATTCATTCAGGAGCCATTAAATATTGAGTAAGCTCATTTCGATGAAAGCTCTGGAGAACTCTCACAGGAAAGGCTTCCCAAAGAGTGGCCCAAGGTCACATGAAGCCAGGCCCATTGAGGTCTACAATGTGAGGTCCATGTGTGTTTTGACTCTCAACTATGGCTGTCAAGTCTTTCAAAATAAAATCATGTGATATCCTTGCTGAGATTCTCAGTGCTCTGTGGAAAGGAACCCTGGGCTTAGATCTCAGTTTCCAAGGGTGACTCTCATGCATGGCCTGCTAAAATCCCAACACAATTCATGGCAATACTTCTCTGAGGTCAGTTCCAGAACTCAGTCTCTAAGGTAAATCACACCTGAGTTCAATCCCAGGTGGACCCAGTCATCTCTTCCAAACGCCACACAAATGACCACAATTAAAACCAAAACACTCCCACATGGCCCTCATCTTCTTCCATATAGACACACATCATAACCACTGGCTGGTGGTTTTCATGAGTTGCGCAGCCTAAGACAGTATCCAAAATAAGCTCCCTTGCCCCTCATTTGCCTAAAGTCATGGTGGCCTGGACACCCTTCCGGTGAACCATGAGTGATCAAAAAGGCTTGCTGTTAATACTGCTTCGATTTTCCAATTTTAGGCCTACTGACTCTTGGGTTTAGATTCTTAATGTTAAATGGAGTCATGAGAAAAACCAAGCACCTCTGGGCTAGCCTCTTCAGGGCTTTGAAAAACTCATTTGACCAAAAAGATCTTGATTCTCACTTGATGGAGGTCAGGATCCTTAGAAGAATTCGAGAGACTTCATCCACAATGACTGCTCTTTTGGCCATTTTGGTTTTGGATACACAAGAGATCTTTCTTTAGATCCCTCAGGTTCTGAGAATCTAGGCCACAGCCTCACAGGGGGCCAAGAGCCTGAATCAGACACATCCCATTCCAAAGCAATTAAGCAAAGAGCCACAGGTGATGCCCATTTATTTCCATTTGAAAACTGTTTTCTTCATGCTTCACAAAGGGGTGGCCTGAGGCAAATATGTTCCTGACATTCAGTGCAACAGAACAATAGGTAAGCAAAATTCCCAAAGCAGGGTTTCTCCACTGAGACTTTCCTGGTCACACTGATATCTGAGTTTTCTGAGATGCTCACCATTCCCTTCAGCTATGTAGTACATGGCCATGTCACAGAGCTTGGAGGTGGTACATATTTTGGACACAAAACCATCAGTCTATTCTGGAGAGTGCCCACAATTCAGGAAGAAAACAGGAACTTAGGAAGATAGTAGGTGTTGCCCATCTATAAGACAAGCCACAGTCCATTCATAAATCGGGCAGGATGAATGCTGAGAAGATTTCAACTAGACAGGACTCATCCATTGATGCATTTTCTTTTCTAATGTCTACAACCAGGGGCACAGTGGGATACACTGATATCCAAACACATGCCTTGTCAAACGACTTACTACAAACAGGTCCCGCCAAAACAAACAAACCGCCATTCCTACCTATTCTCAGAACATGAGACAAATTCACAAATCCCCACCCACACCCACAAAGACACCTCCTTCCCCCAAGTAGGTCTGTGACTATCTGGAGTTTCCACTGACTCGTGGGCCATAGTATGTTCCAAATAAATGGCCTTCCTGTCTCAGACCTGCTTTCCTTGTGCAACTCTGTGAATTTGTCAGGAGCCAGCAGTGTGCCACTACCTGCTTTCTCAGGAAAAACCCCTCTTCAGAGCTTTCCTGCGTTTTGGACATCCTCACATCAGTCGGTACCAAAAATGAATGTCTGTGTCCTTGGTAAATCCAAAAAAGGAGACCACTGGGACTGGGACTGGACTGGCTATGGGTTCCTGTCTTCCTGGATCCCAAGTTCAGAGAGTTCCATCACCAAAGAAGTGATGTGAGGTCACTTCCTTCAGGAACTGAATCAGATCACTGCCTTGGCAACCTCTTTGTCCTAACAGTTGCTTCCAAGGCTACCATGATAAACAGGCTGCCCCTACTTCCTGTGACACTTTCACAAGTTAGAATGCTATATCAACCATAGGCACCCGGAAGCAGCTCTCCACACAGGCCTAGTTTGGTCCATCTTCTCTACATTAAAAAGAGAGAGGCTGATTCAGAAACAACCCTTCATTCTGACCATGTTGTTTGCCAGGGAAGATGACTTTTGCTCTCTCAGGTCCTTCATAGCTGCCTACATCTTCTCCAGTGATCATTTCTGCATGGAACTTTGTGGTTCTCAGCAGGTGGAAGATCCCCTACATTCCTATATTGTAAGACCAACTCTGTCCCTGCTCGTCTGTAAAGTTAGATTGAGGGAACAGTGTATGGTTAGGGTTAATAACATGTTCGATTTGGGTTAGAAATTATTCTGCTGGATGAATAATTGTACAAGAATAATGAGGTGAAATGTATGTAGGAAAACAGAAATCTAAGTAAAATTTGAAGCCCAGAAGGTGATTGGGCTTCAAAGGATTGTGATACTTAGCATTGGGATCAAGGGATTGTGATACTTAGCATTGAATTATGTTCTGCAGAGATGTCTCAGAGAGATCGATATACAATGGCATAAGGCCCTGTACCTTGGATTATTGAATGTAGAAGAGAACATCCAGTCAGAAAGCGTTAATAGGTAGGATTAGGAAGATAGTCAGTAGGTTTAGGAGGAAGAGTGAGTATAGGATTTGGAACAAAAGTTTCTTAGCGATAGGGTTTCGATTAGAGTGTGAATGGAAATGTCAGCACATGTGAAGAGTCAGTCACAATGATGAACTGGGGAAAATATGTAGGAAAGCAATCAATAGAGACATTATGAAATCAGGAAAAGTATAAAGTGAGAGAAAGGATTAGATGTTTTCAACAGGGTTGAATTTGAATATATAATCTTAGGAAGAAACAAAAATATTGTCACAAATAGGATTGATTTTTGAGAGCATTAGGCAACTTAGACATGGATGTTTTTAGTAATCCATATTCACTTTACATTTAGGCTTTGGTACAAACATAAGTGTGACCTTTTCTTTTTGTGTCCAAATATTACTGTGATAAAATGTATATGTAGATAAGGTGACATGAGTATTTCTTCCATCATTTCTGAGACCAATAAGTTGAAGACGTATAAATTAGTATTGGGTTTACAAAGAGGTGTACCCTGTGTCTATGAATATAAAGAAAAAGCATGAATAGACTGTACAGTGAATAAATAATATAACTGGTTTCACTTTAAATCATGGATTGTAATGATATCTGAAAATATATAAGAAATATTATATTGATACAAAATCATTCATTCCAACCAGTTATACATCTAATGGTAATATTGGGGTTATGGATTATCATGAAGGGTGTGTAAGTTTTGCTTCAAAAGTGATTATGGAAATCGAAAATAATGTATTTGGAAAGAAGTCTCATGAGAAGACCAGTCAAGAAACATGGAGGAATACATGTGTTTCGAAGCAGAAAATGATTGAAAGTGAAACAAATGCCTATAATTTTGTAACTTGTGGATGAAATATATATCTTATAATGTGCATAAACTGAAGAAATAGTAAAATACCAGTGGTGAATAAGAATGAACATAAAAATACACATCATGTCCCATAGGAATCTACTTGCATTAATGAGAAACTGGGTCAATTATTGTAGAAATATTAGGATTTGTATTCACGATTCACTGAAGTTAATTTTCAGTAATAGGAAACAAATAGTATTTCAGGTGGTTGAATATTTCCGAGAATAATCTTGTGAAATGTTGACTATAAATCCACATACATGAACTAGAATGAAATTAAGGAGTGTATAATAAGACACATATATTTAATATTTTAAAACATCTGGAGTGTGTATACACACACACACACACACACACACATTAAAAAGTAGTAGTATATATGCCAATCGAAATTCATCATGAAATATATATCATCCACAGATCGAAAAATATTCATTTTCCTGAACATGGAATTATGTATAATATTGTTCAACTAGGAAGCTCACACAGAGGATGAATTTTCAGATCCCACAGTGTTTAGGAGGAGTGATCACTTCTCACAATTTGTATCTGCCAAGTCAGACACCTGACAAGAATGTACGTGTGATACAAGGTAGGATTCTATATATGCATATAAAAATAGATGTGCTGAATAGGCTACATAGAATGGGAGAGAGGAATTCATATATTTGTTAACTTTAAAAACACATGGAGAACTATATCAATTACAAATTGACTAGATTTATAACACCAACACTTTGTCACGCAAAAGCCGTGTCCAACTATACACTATGCCTCCTCTGATATGCTTGTATTTCTATTCTGTTTGAGTTATTTTTCTCCATCATATTAGGATTAGTAGTCAGAGTATAGTAGGTTATGGGTTAGTGTCAGGGATTCAGTATTTCAAGTAGAAAATAGGAAAATGAATCTAATATGCATGAAAATATGTGCTACAAAAAATATTCCCACTCTCATCCAGAAGAATGCCTTGAAATTATCTTCGCCCCTAGTATGACACAATTAGAGGAGAAGAGTTAGAAAATATGTGAATACATATCTGGACTGGAAAATGCTCAGCATTACACAACTATGGAGGTGGTAGAACAGTTTCCAAAAGTAAAGGACAGTGTAAACCCTCCACAAACATGGAGCTATGCTGGCCTAAAGACTTCTTGAGAAACTGCCTCTGAGTTTGGGTAGTTGAAATATATGTTGTTGTCAGGAGCTTAACTTCCTTTGTAGTGAGACCATCAAAGTTTGGTCTGCATCTATGTGACCTGGAGGACATGGTTTCTTATTTTCCAATGAACATGAGGCTGCAGTGCTGAATTCACTCTTTGTAGCTAAACTGTGGTCACTGGGGGCTAAGTGTCTCCCCATGTGGACTTTGAAGCCATTTGGTCATCCTCCACTTTTCCTGGTGTTTCTTGCTGCTGCACTGGGTGTTTTGTATTTGCTTCACGACATACAAGGAATTCAACTGGGAAACAGTGCTGGAGGGAGTCCTGTAACATGTGGTGGGTCAGGGTCTGCAGGAGAATGCCCCAACTTGGCTTCTATCCCACATTGCTTGCCCCCTTGACCATACCAACCTGATTCTGAACATTGCCCTGAAACCTCTCCATATTACAAGATGCCATTTCATATAATGGTCTGCTGGCTGCACGAAGTCAGTCACAAGCAATTTGGAAGCCAATGTAATATCCACATGGCCACACCACAGATGTATTATCACACACCTGCACACCACTGCTCTAGGCCCACTACTCAGCACGCTCTAACTTACTGGCATCTCTGTTCTACACCATTTTCAAGAAACCCAGTAAATCAAGGCACTGTCTGGTACACTCATGATCAGCAATGGGACATCCAATGGTTATCCAGTGCCACCTGGTCATTGGGAATTTCAAAAATTTTATGATATTTATCTATCCATTTTTCAAGAATGAAGTTGAAGGCACTTTGGGGTTTCCATTCATCCCGGAACCATTAAATGGTGAGGAAGCTCATTTCAATGAAAGCTCTGAGGAACTCTCACAGGCAAGGCTTCCCAGAGTGTGCCCAAAAGGTCACATGAAGAAAGGCCCTTTAAGGTCTATAATGTGAGGTCCTTGTGTGTTTTGACTCTTAACTGTGGCTGCCAAGTTTTTCAGAATAAAATCATGTGATATCCTTGCTGAGATTCTCAGTGCTCTGTTGAAAGCTTTCCTGGGCCTAGATCTCAGGTTTCAAGGGCGACTCTTATGCATGGCCTCCTACAATCCCAACACAACTCATGGCAATACTTCTCTGAGGTCAGTTTCAGAACTCAGTTTCTAAGGGGAATCACACCAGAGTTCAAGCCCATGTGGACCCAGTCATCTATTCCATACGCCACAAAAATGACCACATTTAAAACCAAAACATTCCCACATTGCCCTAATCTTTAACCATATAAACACTCATCATTAACTCTGGCTGCAGGTTTCCAAGAGTGGCGCAGCCCAAGACAGTGTCCAAATAATGCACCCTTGCCCCTGATATGTCCAAAGTAAGGGTGGCCTGTTCACCCTTCTTATGAACCAGGAGTGATCAAATAGGCCTGCCATAAATACTGCTCTGCTTCTCCAATTTGAGGCCTACTGACTGTCAGGTATAGATTCTTTATGTGATTTGGCATCATGAGACAACCCAAGCAGTTCTGCAGGAATTTGAAGAACTCATTTGATCCAAAGGATCCCTATTCTCACTTGATGGAGGTCAGGAACCAAACAGAAGAAGGCAAGAGACTTCATCCACAATGACAGATTTTTTGCCATTTTGGTTTGGATGCACACATGGGATCTTCTTTAGATCTATCAGGAGCTGAGAATTTTAGCCACAGGCTCAAACAGGGCCTAGTGTCTGATTAAGACACATCCCTTTCCAGAGCAATTAAACAAAGAGCCACAGGTGATGCCCATTCATTTCCATTTGAAAACTATTTCTTCAGGCTTCACAAAGGGGTGGCCTGAGGCAACGACCTTCCTGACATTCAAGGCAACAGAAACATAGATAAGCAAATGGAGCCAAGCAGGGTTTCTCCACTGAGACTTTACTGGTCACACTGGTATCTGAGTTTTCTGAGATGTTCCCATTCCCTTCAGCTATCAAGGACATGGCCATGTCACAGAGTTTGGAGGTGGTACATATCTTGGACAATAAACCATGATACTATTCTGGAGAGTGGCCAGAATTCAGGAAGAAAACAGCAAGTTAGGAAGTTAGTAGGTGTTTCCCATCCATAAGGCAAGCAACAGTCCATTAATCAATTGTGCAGGATGAATGCTGTGAATCTTTCTACTAGACAGGACACCTCCATTGATGCATTCTCGTTTCTAATGTCTAAAACCACGGACACAGTGGCTACACAGACATAGAAACACTCTCCTTGTCTAAAGACTTACTAGAAAAAGTCGACTCCAAACCAAACCAACCACCTTTCCTACCTATTCTCAGAACATGAAACAAAACCACAAACTCACACCCACAACCAAAAAGGCACCTCCTTCCCAAAAATAGGTCTTTAACTATCTGGAGTGTCCTCTGACTGGTGGGCCATACTATGTTCCACTCGAAATGGTCTGTCCGGTCTCAGATCTTGTCTCCTTGGCCAACTCTGTTATTCTGGGAGGAGCCAGTGGTTAGCCACAACCTGCTGTCTCAAGAAAGGCCCCTCTTCAGAGCTCTACTGGCATTTGGCCATCCTCACATCACTAGGTACCAAGAAGGTCTGACTCTTTACTTGGTAAATCCAAACAAGTGAGCCCACTGGGACTGGGACTGGGACTGGCTCTTGGTGCCTGGCTTCTTGCATCCCAATTTCAGAGAGTTCCATCACCAAGAAAATGAGGTATGTCACTTTCTTTGGAACTGAATGAGGCCACTGCCTTGGCAACAACTTTGTCCTAACACTTGCTTACAATGGTCCCATGAGTTGGAGGGTGCCCCTACTTCCTGTGACAATTTGACTAGTTAGAATGGTATATCAAAATAGACACCATGGAACAGCTCTCCACGAAGGCCTGGTTAGGTCCATCTTCTCTACATTAAGAAGAGAGAGTCTGATGCATACACATCCCTTCGTCCTGTGCAGGTTGTTTGCCATGGAAGATGGCTTTTGCTCATTCAGGTCCTTCATAGCTGCCTACATCTTCTCCAGGGATAATTTCTACATCGAACTTTGAGGTTCTCAGCAGTTGGAACATCACCTACATCCCTTATTGAAAGAATAGCCCTGTCCCTGCTCTTTTGTAATGTTAGATTGAGGCAACAGTGTATGGTTAGGGTTAATAACAGGTTCGATTTGGGTTAGGAATCATTCTGCGGGATGAATAATGGTATTGGGAACCTGCAATATATAGAAATATAGTGGTTAAATATAAGTATGGAAACAGAAATCTAGGTAAGATTTGAAGCTCAGAAGTGCATTGGGCAATAGATTGGGACACGTAGCTTTGAATTATGTTCTGCATACATATTTCAGAAAAATCGATATACAATGGCATAGGACCTTGTACCTCGGATGATTGAATGTAGTAGAGTACATCCACTCAAAAAGGGATAGTCGATAGGATCAGGAAGATAGTCAGTATGTTTCGGAAGAAGATAGAGTATAGGAATTGGACCAAAGTTCATTAGCAATAGGGTTTTGGTTAGAGAGTGAATGTCAATGTCAGCACATGTGAAGGGTCAGTCACAATGTTGAACTGGGAAAAATATGTAGGAAAGTAGATATCAATAGAGACATTAGGAAATCAGGAAAAGTACAAAGTGAGTGAAAAAACTAGACATTTCCAACAGTTTTGAGGTTGAATATATAATCTTAGGAAGAAACAAAAATGTGGTCACCAATAGGATTGACATTTGAGAGCATTAGGCAACCTGGATGTTTTTAGTAATCCATGTTAAGTTTCCATTTAGGCTTTGGTACAATCATACGTGTGACTTTTGCATTTTGTGTCCAGAATATTACTGTGGTAACATGCATATGTAGATCAGGTGACATGAGTATTTCTTCCACCATTTCTGGGAGCAATATTTAGAAGACGAATAAATTAGTATTGGGCATACTAAGAGGTGTACCCTGTGTCTATGAATATAGAGATAATGCATGAATAGACCATATAGTGAATAAATAATATAACTGGTTCCACTTTAAATAATGGATTAAACTGATATCAGAATATATATAAGAAATACTATATTGATATGAAATCATTCCTTCCAACCAGTTATACATCTAATGGTGATATTATAGTTATGGTTTATCATGAAGTGAGTGTCAGTTTTGCTTCAAAAGTGATAAAGGAATTCAAAAATAATGTATTTGGAAAGAAGTCTCATGATAAGACCAGTCAAGAAACCTGGAAGAATCCATGTGTTCTGAAGCAGGAAGTGATTGAAAGTGAAACAAATGCCTATAAGTTTGCTAACTTGTGGATGAAATATATGTCCTATGATGTGCATAAATTGAAGAAATAGTAATGTACCAGTGTTGAATTAAAATAAATTTCAAAATACACATCATGTCACATAGGAATGTACTTGCATTGATGTTAAACTGGGTAAGTTACTGTAGAAGTATTAGTATTTGTATGCAACATTAACTGAAGTTAGTTTTCAGTACTGCAAACAATATGTATTTCAGGTGGATGAATATTTCTGAGAATGATCTTGTGAAAAGTTGATTATAAATCCATATACATGAACATGAATGAATTTAGTGAGTGTATATAAGACATATATATTTCATATTTTGAAAAATCTGGAGAGTGTATATATATATATATATACAAAAAAAACACACACAGACAATAAATTAGCAATCGAAATTTATCATGAAATATATATCTTCCACAGATGCAAAATTATTTCTTTTAGAACATGGATTTATGTATAATGTTGTTCTTCTAGGAAACACACCCCTAGGTTAAATTTTCAGTTCCAACAGAGTTTAACAGGAGTGATCATTTCTCACAAATTGTATTTGCCAAATTAGCCTCCTCACAAGAATGTAGGTGTGATACCAGGTAGTGTTCTATATGTGCATTTAAAAATACATGTGCTGAATAGGCTACAGAGAAAGGGAGAGAGGAATTCACATATTTGTTAACATTAAAAACACATGGAGAACTATTTCAATTAAAAATTGACTAGATTTATAACACCTACAATTAATCATGCAAAAAACAAGTCCAACTATACACCATGATTCCTCTGAACTGCTAGTATTCCTATTCTGTTTGTGTTATTTTTCTCCATCATATTAGGAGTAGTAGTCAGAGTTTATTAGGGTATGCGTTAGTGTCAGGGATTCAGTATTTCGAATGGAAAATTGGAAAATGACTCTAAAGGGTATGCAAATATGTGCTACACAAAAATGTTCACACTCTCATCCAGAAGATTGCCTTGGCATTACCTTAGTTCCAAGTAAGATACAATAAAGGAGAAAAGTTAGAAAATCTGTAAATACATATCAGGAATAAAAAATGCTCAGGAGTTCACAAACTTGTAGGTGGTAGAGGAGTTTCCAATAGTAAGGGACAGGGTAAACACTCCACAAACATTGAGCTCTGCTTGTGTAAAGACTTCTTGAGAAACTCTCTGAGGTTGGGCTCTTAAAATACATGTTGTTGTCAGGAGCTTTAGCTTCCTTTGTTGTGTGACCATCAAATCTGGGTGTGCAAATATGTGACCAGAAGGACATTGTTTCTAATTTTCCAATGAAAATGAGGCAGCAGTGCTGAATACTCTTTTTGGAGTTAAACTATGGCCACTGGGGTGTAAGTGTCTCCCCGGGTTGACTGTGAAGCCATTTGGTCATCCTCCAATTTTCGTGGTGTTTCTTGCTGGTGCACTGGGAGTTTGGTATTTGCTTCATGAAATACAAGGAGTTCAACTGGGACACAGTGCTGGAGGGAGTTCTGTCACATGTGGAGGGACATGGTCTGCATGAGAATGCACCAACCAGGATTCTGTCCCACATAGGTTGCCCCTTTGTCCATAGCAACCTGATTCTGAACATTGCCCAAAAACCTATCCATATAACAAGATGCCTTTACATATAAGGGTCTGCTGGCTGTACCCTGTCAATCACAAGGCAATTGGAAGCCAATGGCAGATCCACATGCCCCAACACACATGTTTTTTCACACACCTTCACACCACTGCTCTAGGCCCACTAATGAACAGGCTCCAACATACTGGCATCACTGTTCTACACAATTTTCATGAAACCCAGTCAGTCAAGGCACTGTCTGATACACTCATGATCAGCAACAGGACATCCAAAAGTTTTCCAGTGCCACCTGGTGATGGGAATTTCAAAAATTTCATGGTATTTATCAAGCCATTTTTCGAGGATAAAGTTGGAGGCTCTGTGGGTTTCAATTCATTCAGGAACCATTAAATGTTGAAGAAGCTCATATCAATGAAAGATCTTGAGAACACTCACAGGCAAGGCTTCCCAAAGAGTGGCCAAAAGGTCACATGAAGTCAGGCCCATTGAGGTCTACAATGTGAGGTCCATATGTGTTTTGACTCTCAACTGTGGCTTTAAAGAATTTCAGAATAAAATCATGTGATATCCAGGCTGAGATTCCCAGTGCTGTGGGCAAAGCCACCCTGCACCTAGATCTCCCTGCACCACAATTAATACCTGAGATGTTGGTTGCATGGCGTAGTAAAATCCAAACACAATTCATGACAATACTTCTCTTATGTCACTTCCAGAATTCAGTCTCTAAGGGGAATCATACCAGAGTTCAAGCCCAGGTGGACCCAGTCATCTGTTCCAAGCGCCAAACAAATTACCACAATTCAAAACAAAATGCTCCCACATGCCCCTTATCTTATTTCATGTAGACACTCATCATAACATCTGGATGGAGGTTTCCATGAGGGGCACAGCACAAGACAGTGTCCAAAATAACCTTTCTTGCCCCTCATTTGCCTAAAGTCAGTGTGGCCTGGAAATCCTGACTGTGAACCAGGAGTGATCAAATACGCCTGCCGTTAATACTCCTTGGCTTCTCCAATTTGATGCCTACTGACTGTGGGGTTTAGATTCTTTATGTAAACTGGATTCATGAGAAAACCCAAGCACCTATGGGCTAAACTCTGCAGGGCTTTAAAGAACTCATTTGACCCAAAGGATCCCTATTTTCACTTGATGGATGTCAGGAATCTTAGAGAAGAAGGTGAGAGTCTTCATCCACAATAACTGCTCTTTTGGCCATTTTGGTTTTGGATGCACCCATGGGATCTTTCTTTAGATCCATCAGGTGCTGAAAATCTAAGCCACAGCCTCACACAGGGCCAAGAGGCTGATTCAGACACATCCCTTTCCAAAGCAATTAAGCAAAGAGCAAAACACACACAGACATTATAAACTGGCAATATATATGCCAATTGAAATTCATGATGAAATATATATCGTCCACAGATCCAAAAATATTAATTTTACTGAACATGGATTTATGAATAATGTTGTTCAACTAGAAAGGTTACCCTTAGGTTGAATTTTAAGATCCAATAGCGTTTAGGAGGAGTGATCTCTTGTCATAATTTGTATCTGCCATGTCAGCCACCTCACAAGAATGTATATGTGATACCAGGTAGGATTCTATATGTTTATATAAAAATACATGTGATGAATAGGCTACAGAGAAAGGGATAGAGGAATTCACATATTTATTAACTTAAAAAACACAAGGAGAACTATTTCAATTAAAAATTAACTAGATTTACAACACCTACCCTACATAATGCAAAAGGCAAGTCCAACTATACACCATGCCTCTTCTGAACTGCTTGTATTTCTATTGTGTTTGTATGCACTGTGGGTTTCAAGAACCATTAAATGTTGAGGAAGCTCATTTGAATGAAACTCTGGAGAACTCTCATAGGCAAGGCTTCCCAAAGAGTGACCAAAAGGTTAGATATAGCCAGGCCCATTGAGGTCTACAATGTGAGGTCCATGTGTGTTTTGACTCTCAACTATGGCTACCAAGTCTTTAAGAATAAAATCATGGAATATCTTGGCTGAAATTCTCAGTGCTCTGTGGAAATCCACCCTCGGCCTTGATCTTAGTTTCCAAGGGCGACTCTCATGCTTGGCCTCCTAAAATATCACCACAATTCATGGCAATACTTCTCTGAGTTCAGTTCCAGAAGTCAGTCTCTAAGGGGAATCACACAAGAATTCAAGCCCAGGTTGACCCACTCCTCTCTTCCAACCGTCACACAAATGACCACAATTAATACCAAAACACTCTCACATGGCCCTCCTCTTCTTCTATAAAGGCACTCATCATAACATCTGGCTGGAGGTTTCCATGAGGGGCACAGCCCAAGACAGTGTCCCAAATAAGCTCCCTTGCCACTCATTTGCCTAAATTCAGGGTGGCTTGGACACCCTTCTTGTGCACCAGGAGTGATCTGAAAGGGTAAAATAAATTGATATTAAAGTGTAAAAGTTGAAGTGTAAAAGACTGGGTTTTGTAAAATTTCTAAGCTGCAAGGCCTGAGTTAAAATGTAAAGGACCAGGTATTGTTAAGTTCCTATGCTACATGCAAAACCTGAAATTCCTGTAGCTTGTAGTACAATTCCCGACTGCCCAGTAAATATTCCCCCTGACCGCCTGGTTATTTAATAACCTAGGACCCTGTGTGGCCTGGCACATAGGCATTGCAAGGCCTAAAGCAATCTGTTTGAATGTGTACCTCGCTTTAGAACTGACCTATCACTCCTGCCTGACCTGTTCCTGCCAATGAATGAACTAATCATGTTTAGGAATTGTTGTTTGATTTTTCTGCGGTGTATGTTGATTTCTTAAAGGAGACTGTGATATATGTAAAGTCCCGCCCTCCCCAAAAAGTGTACTTAAGCACTGCTCAACCCCTGCTCGGGGCTCTGGGCTGCTCTCCCTTCTTGAGTGAGCACGTAGCCCCAGCATGCTGGATTGGATCCTCAATGAATGCCTTTTTCTGTTGCATGAGCCGCGGTCTCTTGGTGGTCTCTTCCTCCGACATTCACCGGATCCTTACATTTGGTGCGTTGGCCGGGAATCATGCAGCATAGGACAAGGACACCCCAACAGACCCCTCTGGGGGTAAGTAAGGCGCTTCTTTCCATTTTTCCTTGCGATCGCTCAGAGCTTTTTGTTCAGGTTCCGTTTTTCCGTTTTTGATTTGGGTTGGCAGAGTGGCTGCCAGCGGAGAACGTAAGTTCCCCCTGTCAGTGGTGGACAAATGTGTCCTAAAGCCACAGACCACGTCCTTGCAAGGGATGCCTTGGAGGACTCAGGGAGTGATGGATGTGCCCTCATTAGGTGAGGAGGGACGGATGAGCCCACATTAGGTGACTCTGCTGCCAACCCATCATATCTTGCTGGCTACTTTTTTCTCTCAGGTTGAATTCACTGTCTGTCTTTGTGGTCTAACCCATCAGGTTTTGCCAGTTACTAGGTTCTAATCTTTACTTCTGAACTCGTGTTAAATGTTACCTGTGTGTACATGTTTGTGTCACGTTTGTATTGTCCTTGTCTCTGTTTGAGAAACTCTCATTATGGGACAAAGCCATTCCATGCCTCTGTCCTTGAAGCCTTTCCTGGTCCCTGCCTCCAATCCGACACCGTCACCCAGGATCCTATCACTCAAACCTTCTACTCCTTCCCCTCTTCCCTCCATTCTCCCTGAGTCACAAGATTGTAGATCTTGGGGTTGTGAACAAACGGGAGCTGCATGATGGTCTTTGTGTGTCTTTTTATCTGTGTTTCTGTTAAATGTGTTGGCATTGTTTGGACCCATGCAGAGTCCCGAGTTCCAACCTACCTTACATATGTGGAAGTTACTTTAGCTAAATTTTAAACTAATGCTTCTCCTGTGAGGGACCAAAAGTCAATAGAACCGCCAGTTTTTCTGTTCTCACCTTTTGCACCTCTCTTAGCTGTGTTTTAAAGAACTTTGATAAACTTTACTCCCCTTTGTTAAGCAAGATTACGGAAGCAGTGATTTCTTTTCTTCCCGTAGTTGGCTTGAGCATGCCCACTGCAGAGGGAAATGTCTGGGGTCAAAGAACTTTGATATCTCGCTTAAACTTTTCTCAAAACTCTGTCCTCATTATTAAATTGGCATTAATTGGCTTTGGGATGGGAACCAAGCCTTCAGTCATAAATTTTGACACCCCAGAGGGGACTTTAAATATACCCCACTCTGCCCTCTTGGGGAAGCCTAGCACTCAAAACAACTGCAAGCAGAGGATTAAATTTTTGGGAGCTGACTACTGCAAAGTTGGGAGACATAGAATATGCCTGGTGCCTGGGGTCAAAGCAAACCAGAGGAACTAATCCTGTAAGTAAATGGTGACGCTAAGGGACTCCCAGCAGCTGACAGAGCCATTTTGCTGTGGGGAACTCCCTTATTCCTTACATGCACTTTAAGGATTTCTCCACCTCTGTTTACTTAACAAAAGGGACAATGAATGCATTAATATGTTGATATTATAGATTGTTTCTTGGGGATGATCTAGGGTGAATGTGTATCTAAAAATGATTTTTTTTATTTTAACCATCTCGTATCTAAATGGGTTTCTAAAGCATTGCACTATGTTACAGTTAAAAGTTGGGTTTAAACAATTGTTTAGTTTGATTTCAGGTAGTTCATGCTAGGAAACTTAAATACTTAGGATAAAAAATAATTAAAGAGTTTTAATTTTGAACTAGGCAGCCTGAAAAAATTTCACTAGATATACCAGTGCATTAACTTGGGAAGAGATAATAAATTATGATATGGTATCTATTCCCATCAGTGTGTAAGATTTTAAAAAATGGTACTAAATTAAAACGTTGGTCTGGCTTATTGAAATGACATTAATTAGCAACAGTCTCGGAAATTTTTAAAGCTTAATTTAGGATACACATGGTAGTGTGTGGTTCTTTTTAAAAAATTTTCAGCCAATTTAATGTAACTTAATACTATTAGAAACTTCATAACAAAGAAAGGGGCTTAACGATCCTATAGAAACTTCTTCTGATGGTGGCTTTAATATTATCAAAAAATGATCCTATTTTCAGTTTTGTGTGAGCAAGTTTTTCTAGTGTAGAAAAATCTAAAAATATAAAATTTTGAGAATTACATCTTAAACTTGCATCAAAATTTTCAACATCCAAACCTGGAAATTATGACTTATAGCTAAAATGCCTTAGGCCTGAGGTTTCTGCTACGAATTCCAGTCTTTTCAGTTTTCCAGACCTCAGCCAGGACTTAAGTTAATATGCAAATAAAAGAAGCCTGCAGCACTCAGCAGGAGACAGATAAAAAAGAGTAAATGTGTCTTTTTACCTGAACTCAAACTAGACCTAACCAAAAAATTATATTATATGGTATTTACTAATTACTGGCCAGTCATCTTTTTTAGGACTCTTGCTTTTCTTAGATTCTGTATTTTTTTTTTGAGCTCATGATCTTGATTCTGCTGATGGTTTAATGTTTTCTGATCAGTTCTATTTTTGATTGACTCTGGAGTTTTTAGCATTTCAATGGAGATTTCACCTGAAAAAGCTACAAGGCTTTTACTATTGTGTTATGTGTTACATTTGTGTTACGTGTTGTATGTTGGTATGTCTGTATGTGTGTATGTCCATATATCATGCAGTGATATGACAATTGACAGATGAGGAGCACTCATGAAAAATTTAAGAATGTATTCAAATGTCTTTGATTCACGTGATTCATATGTTTTAATTCAAATTGGGTAAACAGATAAAAATAAAGATGTCTTTAAAATTAGGCCTATAAGTTTTCTAGGTTTTCAAAAAGGCCCTAATAAAATGTAGATGTCTATAAAATAATCTGCCTAAATTCAGAAATTTACAAGTATTGTATTGAAATGTGAACAGAAAGAGGTTAGTAGATGAAAAAGAGAAACTAAAAGTTTCCAGATATAGATCTAATAGAGGAAAAATGTGTTTCTGGATAAGAGAGTCTATATGATTAAGTAATTAAAAGGGTTTAAGTAAATAATAAAAAAAGGTTTGTGTAACTTGGTTATATGTGTAAGTTTTGAGCAAGTAATCTTAAAAAAATAAACAGCTGGTAAAACAAGTACTGTTTTTATAAAATTGTGCCATGTTATTTCTTTAAAATCTAAACTTGTTTAATACAAAAACATCAATGTAATTGTGGTGTTAATGTGTTCATATCTTTCAGGTATACAAGTCTGTAAGGTAGAAGCTTCCAAAGACCATTGTATCAAGCTGGTGTTCTAAGGTTGTATGGTAATTCTAGGCTTAAAAGAAAAACATGTTGGAGATTTATGTATATCATTTGTGTTCTATAATTGGACTTGTTATCAATAAGATATGTACAGTTCCATGTTACTTTTTACACTGAGATACAATCTAAAAGTATTTTTAACTTAATGAGAGCCAAATTTGTGAAGGTTTTATTGTAAACACAAAGGTAATGCCCATTCATTTCCATGTGAAAACTGTTTTCTTCAGGCTTCACAAAGGGGTGGCCTGAGACAAAGACTTTCCTGATATTCAGGGCAACATAACAATAGGTAATCAAAAGGCCCAAAGCAGGGTTTCTCCACTGAGACTTTACTGGCTACACTGATATCTGAGTTTTCTGAGATGCTTGCCATTCCCTTCAGCTATCCAGTACATGGCCATGTCACAGATCTTGGAAGTGGTTCATATATTGGACACAAAATCATGAGCCTATTCTGGAGAGTGGCCAGAATTCAGGAAGAAAACAGGAACGTAGGAAGATAGTTGGTGTTGCCCATTTATAAGGCAAGCCACACTCCATTTATAAATTGTGCCAGATGAATGCTGGGAAGTTTTCTCCTTGAGAGGATACACCCATTGAGGCATTCTCTTTTCTAATGTCTACAACCACGGACACAGTGGGATACACAGACCCAGAAACACTCGCCTTGTCAAAGGACTAACTAGAAACACTCCACTCCAAACCAAACACACCCCCTTTCCTAACTATTCTCAGAACAAAAGAAAAAACCACAAACCCATACCCACAACCACAAAGGCACCTCCTTCCCCCAAGTAGGTCTGGAACTATCCAGAGTGTCCTCTGACCGGAGGGCCATACTATGTTCCCCAGAAATGGTCTGTCCTGTCTCAGATCTGGGCTCCTTGGTCAACTCTGTGAAGTTTTCAGGAGCCAGCAGTGAGCCTCTACCTGTTTTCTCCGGAAGGGCCCCTCTTCAGAATTTTTCTGGAATTTGGCCATTCTCACATAAGTAGGTACCACAAAAGACTGACTCTGTCCTCGGAAAATCCAAACAAGTGAGAACACTGGAACTGGTGCTGGGACTGGGTCTTGGTGCCTGACTTCCTGGAACCCAAATTTGGAGAGTTCCATCAACAAGGATGTGAGGTGAGGTCACTTCCTTTAGTAACTGAATGAGGTCACTGCCTTGGCAACCAATTTGTCCTAACATTTGCTTCCTAAGGTCTCATTACATGGAGGATGTCCCTACTACCTGTGACACTTTCACAAGTTAGAATAGTATAGAAACCATAGTCACCTGGGAACAGCTCTCCACAAAGGCCTAGTTTGGTTCATCTCCTCTACCTTAAGAAGAGAGAATCTGATTCAGACACAACCCTTCATCCTGACCAGGTTGTTTGCCATGGAAGATGACTTTTGCTCTATCATGTCCTTCATAGCTGCCTACATCTTCTCCAGGGATCATTTCTGCATGGAACTTTGAAGTTTTCAGCAGGTGGAAGATCCCCTGCATTCCTGTATTGTAAGACCAAATCTTTCACTGCTTTTCTGAACACTTAGATTGAGGGAACAGTGTATGGTTAGGGTTAATAATATGTTCAATTAAAACCAAAATACTCCCACATGGCCCTCATTTTCTTCCATGTAGACATTCATCATAACCTCTGGCTGGAGGTTTCCATAAGGGGCGCAGCCCAAGACAGTGTCCAAAATAAGTTCCCTTTCCCCTCATTTTCCTAAAGTCAGGGTTTCCTGGACACCCTTCCTGTAAACCAGGATTCATCAAATAGGCCTGCCAGTAATACTGCTCTGTTTCTTCATTTTGAAGCCTACTGACTGTGAGGTATAGATTCTTTATGTGATTTGGAGTCATGTGAGAACCCAAGCACTGCTGCAGGGCTTTGAAGAACTCATTTGTCTCAAAGGATCCCTCTACTTACTTGATGGAGGTCAGGAACCTAACAGAGGAAGCAAGAGACTTCATCCACATGACTGATCTTTTTGCCATTTTGGTTTTGGATGCACACATGGGATCTTTCTTTAGATCCATCAGGTGCTGAAAATCAAAGCCACAGCCTCTCTCAGAGCCGAAAGGATGATTCAGACACATCCCTTTCCAAAGCAATTAAGCAAAGAGCCACAGGTGATGCTCATTCATTTCCAATTGAAAGCAGTTTTTTTCAGGCTTCACAAACTGGTGGCCTGAGGAAAAGACCTTCCTGACATTCAGGTCAACAGAACAGTAGGTCAGCAAAAGGCACAAAGCAGGGTTTCTCTACTGAGACTTTACTGGTCACACTGATATCCGAGTTTTCTGAGATGCTCCCAATTTCCTTTATCTATCCAGTACATGGCCATGTCACAGAACTCGACAGAGGTCCATATCTTGGACAAAAAAACATGAGCCTATTCTGGAGAGTGGCCAGAATTTAGGAAGAAAACAGGAACTAAGGAAAGAAGTAGGTGTTGCCCATATAAAGCAAGCCACAGTCCATTCACAAATTGGGCAGGATGTGTGCTGAGATGCTTTCTACTAGACAGGACACATCCATTGATGCATTCACTTTTCTAATATCTACAACCACGGAAAAAGTGGGAAACACAAACATAGAAACACTCGCCATGTCAAATGACTTACCAAAAACAGTCCACTCCAAACCAAACATACTGCCTTTCCTACCTATTCTCAGAACATGATACAAAACTACAAATTCACACCCACACCCACAAAGGCACCTCCATTACCCAAGTAGGTCTGTGACTATCCAGAGTGTCCTCAGACTGGTGGGCCTTACTCTGCTCCCTCGAAATGGACTTTCCTGTCTCAGATCAGGTCTCCTTTACCAACTCTGTAAAGTTGTCAGCATCAATCAGTGAGTCACTACCTGCTTTCTCAGGAAAGGCCCCTCTTCAGAGCTTTCCTGGCATTTAGCCATCCACACATCAGTATGTACCAAGAAAGACCGACTCTGTCCTTGGTAAATCCAAACAAGTGAACCCACTGGGACTGGGACTGGGACTGGCTCTGAGTGCCTGGCTTCATGGATCCCAAGTTCAGAGAGTTCCATCACCAAGGAAGTGAGGTAGGTCACTTCCTTCAGGAACCGAATGAGATCACTATCTTGGCAACCACTTTATCCTAACATTTGCTTCCAAGGGTCCCATGAGAGAGAGGCTGCCCCTACTTCCTGTGTCACATTCACAAGATAGAATGGTATATCAACCATAGGCACATGTTAACAGCTCTCCACACAGACCTGGTTTGGTCCATCTTCTCTACATTAAGAAGATAGAGGCTTATTCAGACACATCGCTTCATCCTGACCAGGTATTTTACCAAGGAAGATATCTGTTGCTCTCTCAGGTTCTTCATAGCTGCCTACATCTTCTCCAGGGTTTATTTCTGCATGGAACTTGAGGTTCTCAACAGGTGGAAGATCCCCTATCTACCTGTATTATAACACCAACTCTGTCCCTGCTCTTCATAAAGTTAAATTGAGGGAACAGTGCATGGTTAGGGTTAATAGCATGTTCGATTTGGGTTAGGAATCATTCTGTGAGATGAATAATGGTATTGGGAACCTCCGATATTACAAGCATATATAGGTGTAATATAAGTATGAAAACAGAAATCTAGGAAAGATTTCAAACCCAGATGAACATTGGGCCCTTGATTGGGATTCTTAGCTTTGAATTATGTCCGCAAAGTTGTCTCAGATAAATCGATATACAATGGTATAGGACCTTGTACCTTGGATGACTGAATGAGGAAGAGATCGTCCAGACAAAAAGAGATAGTTCGAAAAGTTATTTAGATATAGGGTTTTGGTTAGAGAGTGAATGTAAATGTCAGCATATGTGAAGAGTCAGACACAGTGATGAACTGGGGAAAATGTGTAGGAAAGCAGATATCAATAGAGACATTAGGAAATCAGGGAAAGTACAAAGTGAGTGATAGGATAAGATGTTTTTAATATGGTTGAGTTTGAATATATAATCTTAGGAAGAAACAAATATGTAGTCACCAATAGGAATGATATTTGAGATCATTAGTTAATCAGGACATGGATGTTGTTAGTAATACATGCTCACATTAAATTTAGGCTTTGGTACAATCATAAGGGTGTCCTTTGCATTTTTTGTCAGGAATATTACTGTGTTGAAATGTAAATGTATATCAGGTGACTACAGTATTTCTTCAACTATTTCTGAAAGCAACATTTTAAGACTGATAAGTTAGTATTGGGGACACAAGTACGTGTACTCTCTGCCTATGATTATAAAGATGATGCCTTAATAGACCATACTGTAAATAAATAATATAACTGGATCAAACTTTTAATAATTGATTGAATTGATATCTGAAAATATATAGGAAATCTTATATTGATATACATAATTTCATTCTAACCAGTTATACATCTAATGGCAATTTTAGCATTATGGTTTATGATGAAGAGTGTGGGAGTTTTGCTTCAAAAATGATTATGGAAATCGAAAATAATATGTTTTGAAATAATCTCATGCAAAGAACAGTCAAGAAACATGGAGGAATACATATGTTCTGAAGCAGCAAGTAATTGCAAGTGAACCAAATGCGTACAGATTTGTGAACTTGTGGATGAAAAGTATTATCCTATGATGTCCATAAACTGAAGAAATTGTAATGTACCAGTGTTGAATAAAAATGAACTTCAAAATACACATCATGTCCCATAGGATTTTACTTGCATTGATGTTAAACTGGGTCAGTTACTGTACAAATATTAGGATTTGTAAGCACCATTCACCAAAGTTAGTTTTCAGTACTGGGAAATAAATATGTATTTCATGTGGATGAATATTTCTGAGAATAATCTTGTGAAAATTTGATTATAAATCCACATATAGGAACATGAGTTAAATTAATGAGTGTATAATAAGACACATATATTTCATATTTTGAATAATCTGGAGAAAAAAAAAAAAAAATATATATATATATATATATATATATATATATATACAAACACAGACATTAAAATGTAGTAATATGTATGCCAATCAAAATTCATTATGAAATATATATCATCCTCATATGCAAAAATATTCTTTTTACTGAGCATGGATTTATGTATAATGCTGTTCATCTAGGAAATTCACCAATATGTTGAATTTTCAGTTCCATCAGTATTTAGGGGGAGTGATCTCTTCTCACAATCTGTATCATCCTAAAACAGCAAGCTCACAAGAATGTACGTGTGATACCAGGTAGGATACTAAATATGCATAATAAATTTCATGAGATGAATAGGCTACAGAGAAAGGGAGACAGAAATGTACATATGTGTTAACTTTAAAAACTCATGGAGAAGTATTACAATAAAAAGTTGACTAGATTTATAACACATACTCTTGATAAAGCAGAAGGCAAGTCCTAGTATACACCATGCCTCCTATGTACGGCCTGTATTTCTATTCTGTTAGGTTTCTTTTTCTACATCATATTAAGATTAGTAGTCAGAGTCTAGTAGGGTATGGGTTAGTGACAGGGATTCAGTATTTCTAATGGAAAATAGGAAAATGAATCTAATGTGTATGCAAATATTTGCTAGACAAAAATCTTCCCACTGTCCTCCAAAACAATGCCTTGATATTTCCTTCGCCACAAGTAATACACAATTAGTGGAGAAGAGTTTGAAAATCTGTGAATATATATCTGGAAAAGAAAATGCTCAGGAGTTCACAACCTTGGAGGTGGTAGAGGAATTTCCAAAAGTAAGGTACAGGGTAAACACTCCACAAACATGGAACTCTGGTGGCCTAATGAGTTTTTGAGAAACTGCCTCTGAGTTTGGGCCCTTGAAAAATTTGTTGTTGTCAGGAGCTTTAGCTTCCTTTGTATTGAGACCATCAAACCTGGGTCGGCATCTATGTGACCTGGATGACATGGTTCCTTATATGCTATTGAACATGAGGCAGAAGTTCTGAATTTTCCCTTTGTTAGTAAACTGAGGACACTGGGGTCTAAGTGTCTAACCATGTGATCTGTGAAGCCATTTGGTCATACTCCACTTTTCGTGGTGTTTCTTACTGCTGCACTGGGAGTTTGGTATTGGCTTCACATAATACAACGAGAAAAACTGGGACACAGTGCTAGAGGGAGTACTCTCACGTGTAGTGGGTGAGGATCTGCAGGAGAATGCACCAACCAGGCTTCTATCCCAAAAAGCTTGCACCCATGTCCTTAGCAACCTGATTCTGAACATTGCCCTGAAACCTCTCCATATAACAAGGTCCCTTTACTTGTAAGGTTCTGCTGGCTGCAACATGTCAGTCACAAGTCATTCGGAAACCAATGGCAGAACCACGTGTCCCCACGACAGTTGTTTTATCATACACCTGCCCACCACTGCTCTGGGCCCACTAATCAGCAGGCTCCAACTTTCTGGCACCTCTGTTCTCACCATTTTCATGAAACCCAGTCAATCAATGCAATGTCTGGTACACTCATGATCAGCAACAGATATCCAAAGGTTCTCCAGTGCCATCTGTTCATGGAAATTTAAAAAATTCATGGTATTTATCTAGCCAATTTTCAAGGATGAAGTTGGAGGCACTGTGGCTTTCAATTTATTCAGGAACCATGAAATGGTGAGGAAGCTTATTTCATTAAAGCTCAGGAGAACTCTCAGAGGCAAGGTTTCCCAAAGAGTGGCCAAAAGGTCACATTAAGCCAGGCCCATTGAGGTCTACAATTGAGGTCCATGTGTGTTTTGACTCTCAACAATGGCTGCCACGTCTTTCTGAATAAAGTCATGTGATATCCTGCCTGAGATTCCCAGTGCTCTTTGGAAAGCTATCCTGAGCCTAGATCTCAGTCTCCAAGGGCAACTCTCATGTGTGGCCTCCTAAAATCCCAACACAATTCATGTCAATACTTCTCTGAGTTCATTTCAGTCTCTAAGGGGAATCACTCCAGAGTTGAAGTCCATGCGGACCCAGTCATCTCTTCCAACCACCACACAAATGACCACAATTAAACCAAAACACTCCCACATGGCCCTCATCTTCTTCAATATAAACTCTCATCATAACCTCTTGCTGGAGGTTTCCATGAGGGGCGCAGCCTAAGGAAGTGTCCAAAATAAGCTCACTTGCCCCTTATTTGCCTAAACTCAGTGTGGCCTGGAAACCCTTCCTGTGAACAAGATGTGATCAAATAGGCCTGCCATTAATACTGCTCTACTTCTACAATTTGAGGCCTACTCTCTGTGGGGCATAGATTCTTTATGTGAATTGGGGTCATGAGAAAATCAAGCACCTATGGGCTACCCTCTGCAGGGCTTTGAAGAACCCATTTCAGTGAGTCGAGGAATTGGACCAAATGTTCTTTAGATATATTGTTTTTGTTAAAGAGTGAAAGTAAATGTCAGCATATTTGAAGAGTCAGTCACAGTGATGAACTGGGGAAAATGTGTAGGAAATCAGATATCAATAGAGACATTAGGAAATCAGGCAAAGTACAAAGTGAGTGATAGGATAAGACATTTTTAACAGGGTTCAGATTCAATATTTAATCTTAGGAAAAAGCAAATATGTAGTCACCAATAAAAATGATATTTGAGATCATTACTTAATCAGGACTTGGATGTTGTTAGTAATACATGCTCACTTTCAATATAGGCTTTGGAACAATCATAAGTGTGTCCGTTGCATTTTGTGTCAGGAATATTACTGTGATAAAATGTGTATGTATATCAGGTGACTAGAGTATTTCTTCCTCCAATTCTTAAAGCAATATTTTAAAGACTTATAAATTAGTATTGGGGATACAAATAGGTATACCATCAGTCTATGAATATAGAGATGATGCCTTAATAGACCATACTGTGAATAAATAATATAACTGGTTCAAACTTTAAATAATGGATTGAATTGATATCTGAAAATATATAGGAAATTTTATATTGATATACATAAATTCATTCTAACCAGTTATACATCTAATGGTAATATTAGCATTATGGTTTATCATGAAGAGTGTCTGAGTTTTGCTTCAAAAATGATTATGGAAATCAAAAATAATGTGTTTGGAAAGAATCTTATGAAAAGAACAGTCAAGAAACATGGAGGAATACATGTGTTCTGAAGTAGGAAGTGATTGAAAGTGAACCAAATGCCTATAAATTTGTGAAATTGTGGATGAAAGGATATATCCTATAATGTCCATAAACTGCAGAAATAGTAATGTATCAGTGTGGAATAAAAATGAACTTCAAAATACACATCATGCTCCCATAGGTGTCTACTTGCATTGATGTGAAACTGGGTCAGTCACTGTGGAAATATTACGATTTGTATGCACCATTCACTGAATTTAGTTTTCAGTACTAGGAAATAAATATGTATTTAAGGTGGATGAATATTTCTAAGAATTATTTTGTAAAAATTTGATTATAAATCCACATACACACACATGAGTGAATTTAGAAAGTGTATAATAAGACACATATATTTCATATTTTGGAAAATCTAAAGAGTAGATATCTATATCTATATATATATATATAGATAGATAGATAGATAGATAGATAGATAGATAATTAGATACTCACATACACAGACATTAAAATGTAGCAATATATATGCCATTCGAAAATCATAATAAAATAGATATCATCCACGTATCCAAAAATATTCATTTTACTGAACATTTATTTATGCATAATACTGTTCATCTAGGAAATTCACCCATAGGTAGAATTTCCAGTTCCATCAGTATTTAGAGGGAGCGATCTCTTCTCACAATTTGTATCTTCCAAAATAAGCAAGCTCACAAGAATGTACATGTGATACCAGGTAGAATTCTAAAGATGCATTAAAAAATACATGTGATGAATAGGCTACAGAGAAAGTGAGACAGAAATTTACATATGTGTTAATTTTAAGAACTCATCGAGAAGTATTACAATGAAAAGTTGACTAGATTTATAACACATACCATTGATAAAGCCGAAGGCAAGTCCAAGTATACACCATGACTCCTATGAAAGGCCTGTATTTCTATTCTGTTAAGTTTCTTTTTCTCCATCATATTTTGATTAGTAGTCAGAGTCTAGTAGGGTATGGGGTAGGGTCAGGGATTCAGTATTTCAAATGGAAAATAGGAAAATGAATCTAATGTGTATGCAAATATGTGCTACACAAAAATCTTCCCACTCTCATCCAGAACAATGCTTTGACATTACCTTCGCCCCAAATAAGACACAATTAGTGGAGAAAAGTTAGAAAATCTGTGAATACATATGTGGAAAGGAAAATGCTCAGGAGTTCACAAACTTGTAGGAGGTAGAACGGGTTACAAAAAGAGAGAGGGTAAACACTCCACAAACATGGAGCTCTGCTAGCCTTTTTGAGAAACTGCCTCTGAGGTTGGGCAGTTAAAATATATGTTGTTGTCAGGAGCTTTAGCTTCCTTTGTAGTGAGACCATCAATTCTGGGTCTCCATCTATGTGACCTGGATGACATGGTTTTTTATTTTCTAGTGAACATGAGGCAGCAGTGCTGAATTCTCTCTTTGTAGGTAAACTTTGGCCACTGGGGTCTAAGTATCTAACTGTGTTGTCTGAAAAGCCATTTGGTCATTATCCACTTTCGTGGTGTTTTTTACTGCTGCACTGTGAGTTTGATATTGGCTTCACGAAATACAAGGAGTTCTACTGGGACTCAGTGCTGGAGGATATACTCTCACGTGTGGTGGGTTACTAAAATGCACCAGTGGGGCTTCAATCCCACATAGTTTTTCAACTTGACAATAGCAACCTGATTCTGGACATTGGCAGGAATCCTCTCCATATAATAAGATGCCTTTACATACAGTCTGCTGGCTGTACCATGTCAGTCACAAGTGATTTCTAAGCAAATGGCAGATCCACGTGGCCCCACCGGAAATGTTTTTTTCACACACCTACACTCCACTGCTCTAGGCCCACTAGTCTGCAGGCTCCAACTTTCTGGCATCCATGTTCTACACTTTTTCCATGAAACCCAGTCAATCAAGGCACTGTCTGGTACAATCATGATCAGCAACAGGACATCCAGAGGTTCTCCAGTGCAACCTGGTCATGGTAATTTCAAAAAATTCATGGTATTTATCTAGATATTTTTCAATAATGAAGTTGGAGGCACTGTGGGATTCAATTTATACAGGAACCATTAAAAGGTGAGGAATCTCATTTCAATGAAAGGTCTGGAGAACTCTCACAGGCAAGGCTTCCCAAAGAGTGGGCAAAAGGTCACATGAAGCCAGGCCCATTGAGGTCTACAATGTGAATTCCATGTGTGTTTTGACTCTCAACTATGGCTGACAATCTTTCAAAATAAAATCTTGTGATATCCTGGCTGAGATTCCCAGTGCTCTGTGGAAAGTCACCCTGGGCCTAGATCTCAGTTTCCAATGGCGAATCTCATGCGTGGCCTCCAAAAATCTCAACACAATTCATGGCAATACTTCTCTGAGCTCAGTTCCACAACTCAGTCTCTAAGGGGAATCACAACAGAGTTCAAGCCCAGGTGGACCCAGGCATCTCTTCCAATTGCCACACAAATGACGACAATTAAAACCAAAACACTCCCACAGGGCCCTCTTCTTCTTTTATATAGACACTAATCATAACCTCTAGCTGGAGGTTTCCATGAGGGGCACAGCCCAAGACAGTGTCAAAAATAATCTCCCTTGCCCCTCATTTGCCTAAAGTCAGGGTGGCCTGGACAACATTCCTGTGAAACAGAAGTGATCATACAGGACTGCTGTTAATACTGCTCCACTTCTCAAATTTGAGGCCTACTGACTGGGGGGTATAGATTCTTTGTGTGAATTGGAGTCATGAGAAAACGCAAGCACCTATTGTCCAGCCTCTGCAGGGCTTTGAAGAACTCATTTGACACAAATGATCCCTATTCTCACTTGATGGAGGTCATTAATATTACAGAGGAAGGCGAGAGGCTTCATGTACAATGACTGATCTTTTTTTCCATTTTGGTTTTGGATGCCCACATGGGATCTTTCTCTAGATACATCAGGTGCTGAAAATCTAAACCACAGGCTCACACAGGGCCAAGAGGCTGATTCAGACAAATCCCTTTCCAAAGAAATGAAGTAAAAAGCCACAGGTGATTCCCATTCATTTCCATTTGAAAACTCTTTTCTTCAGGCTTCACTAAGGTTTGGCCTGAGGCAAAGACCTTTCTGACATTCAGAGCAAGAGAACAATAGGTAATCAAAAGCCCCCAAGCAGGGTTTCTCCTAGGAGACTTTCCTGGTTACTCTGATATGTGAGTTTTCTGAGATGCTCGCCATTCCCTTCAGCTATCCAGTACATGGCTATGTCACAGAGCTTGGAGGTGGTACGTATCTTGTACAAAAATACATGATACTAATCTTTAGAGTGGCCAGAATTCAGGAAAAAAATGAGAACATAGGTAGATAGCAGGTGTTGCCCATGGATAAGGCAAGCCTCAGTCCATTCATTAATTGGGAAGGATGAATACTGGGAAGTTTTCTACTAAACAGGACACACCCAATGAGCTATTTTCTTTTCTAATATCTACAAAGAAAAACACAGTGGGATACACAGACACAGAAACAGTCTCCTTGTCAAATGACTTACTAGAAACAGTCCACTCCATACCAAACAAACCTCCTTTTTTACCTATTCTCAGATCATGAGAAAAAACCACAAACACAAGCCAACACCCACAAATGCACCTCCTTCTTCCAAGTTGGTCTGTGACTATCTGGAGTGTCCTCTGACTGGAAGGACATACGATGTAACCCAGAAATGGCCTTTCTGTCTCAGATCTGCTCTCCTTCGTCAAATCTGTGAATTTGTAAGGAGGCAGTGGTGAGCCAATTCCTATGCTCTCAGGAAAGACCCCTCTTCAGAGCTTTCTTGGTATTTGGCAACCCTTACATCAGTAGGTACCAAGAAAGACTGACTCTGTCCTTGGTAAATCCAAAGAAATGAGCCCACTGTGACTGCGACTGGGACTGGCTCAGGGTGCCTGGCTTCCTGGATCACAAAATTCAGAGACCTCCATCACCAAGGAAGTGAGGTGAGGTCACTACCTTCAGAAAATGAATGAGGTCACTGTCTTGGCCACCACTTTGTCCTAACAGTTTCTTCCTATTGTCTCCTGACATGGAGGCTGCCCTACTTCCTGTGATACTTTCACATGTTAGAATGGTATAGAAACCATAGTCACCTGGGAACAGCTCTCTACACAGGCCTGGTTTGGTCCATCTTCCCTACATTAAGAATAGAGAGGCTGACTCAGACACATCCTTTCATCCTGACCATGTTGTTTGCCATGGAATATGACTTTTGTTCTCTCAGGTGCTTCATAGCTGCCTGCATCTTCTCCAGGGATAATTTCTGCATGGATTTTGAGGTACTCAGCAGGTGGAAGATCTCCTAACTTCCTGTATTGTAATACCAACTTTGTCCCAGCTCTTCTGTAAAGTGAGATTGAGGGAATATTGTATGGTCAGGGTTAATAGCATGTTCGATTTGGGTTGGAAATCATTCTGCTGGATGAATAATTGTATTGGGAACCAGCGATATTTATAAGAATATAGAGGGAAAACATAAGTATGAAAACAGAAATCTAGGTAATATTTGAAGCCCAGAAGGATTTGGACCCTTGATTGGGATCCTTAGCTTGAGTTATGTTTTGCACCGAGGTCTCAGTTAAATTGATATACAATGGCATAAGACCCTGTACCTCAGAGGATTAAATGTAGAAGAGAACATCCAGTCAAAAAGGGATTGTGTGTAGGATTAGGAAGATAGTCAGTAGGTTTAGGAGGAAGAGTGAGTCTAGGATTTGGACCAAATGTTCTTTAGCAATAGGGTTTTGGTTAGAGAGTGAATATAAATGACACCATATGTGAAGAGTCAGGCACAATGATGAACTGGGGAAAATATGTAGGAAAGCAGACATCAATAGAGACATTAGGAAATCTGGCAAAGTATAACATGATAGGATTAGAGATTTTCAACAGGGTTGAGGTTGAATACATAATCTTAAGAAGAAACAAATTTGTAGTCACCAATAAGATTGACATTTGAGAGCATTAGGCAACCTGGACATGGATATATTTAGTAATCCATGTTCACATTCCATTGAGGCTTTGGTACAATCATAAGGGTGACCTTCGCATTTTGTGTCCAAAATATTACTGTGATAATATGTATATGAAGATCAGGTGACATGAGTATTTCTTCCACCATTTCTGGGGGAAATATTTTGAAAAGATATAAATTAGTACTGGGGATACTAATAGGCTTACCCTGTGTTGATGAATATAGAGATGATGCATTAATAGACAATAATGTGAATAAATTATATGACTGGTTCCAAATTTAAATAATGGATTGTATTGATATCTGAAAAAATAGAAGAAATCATTTATTGATATACATACATTCATTCCAACCACTTACATATCTAATGGTTATCTTAGGGTTACCGTTTATCATGAATAGTAAATGAGTTTTGCTTCAAAAATGATTATGGAATCGAAAATAATGTGTTTAGAAAGAAGTCTAGTGAAAAGACGAGTCAAGAAACATGGAGAAATATAAGTGTTCTGAAGGAGGAAGTGATTGAAAGTGAACCAAATGTTTATAAATTTGTGAATTTGTGAATGAAAGGATATATTTTATGATGTCTATAAACTGAAGAAATAATAACGTACCAGGTTTGAATAAAAATGAACTTTAATAAACACATCATATCCAATAGGAATCTACTTGCATTGATGTTAAACTTGGTCAGTTACTGTAGAAATATTACGATTTGTAAGCACCCTTCCCTGAAGTTAGTTTTCAGTACTAGGAAACAAATATGTATTTCAGTGGATGTATATTTCTGAGAATAAACTTGTTAAAAGTTGATTATAAATCCATATATATGAATATGAATGAATTCAGGCGTTGTATAAGAAGACACATATATTTCATATTTTGGTAAATCTGGAGAATATATATATATATATATATATATATATATATATATATATATATATATAGACACACAAACACACACACATTATAATGTAGCAATATATATGCCAATTGAAATTCATCATGAAAAATAACTCATCCGCATATCCCAAAATATTCATTTTACTGAACAGTAATATATGTATAGTGTTGTTCATCTAGGAAGCTCACTCATGGGTTGAATTTTCTGTTAAAACAGCGTTTAGGAGGAGTGATCTCTTCTCACAATTTGTATCTGCCAAGTCAGCCACCTCACAAAAATGTACATGTGAAACCAGGTAGGATTCTATTTGTGCATATAAAAATACATTTGCTTAATAGGCTACAGAGAAAGGGAGACAGGAATTCACATATTTCTTAACTTTAAAAACACATGGAGAATTATTTCAACAAATAATTGACTAGATTTATAAGTCCTACCTTATATCATGCAAAAGGTAAGTCCAACTATACACCATGCTTCCTCTGAAATGCTTGTATTTCTATTCTGTTTGGGTTATTTTTCTCCATTATATTAGGATTAGTAGTCAGAGTTTAGTAGGGTATGGGTTAGTGTCAGGGATTCAGTATTTCAAACAGAAAATTGTAAAATGAATCCAATGTTTATGCAAATATGTGCTAAACAAAATCTTCTCTCTCTCATCCAGAACAATGACTTGACATTCCCTTCACCCCAAGTAAGTCAGAATTAGAGGAGAAGAGTTAGAAAATCTGTGAATATATATTTAGAATGGAAAATGCTCAGGAGTTCACAACCTTGGAGTTGATAGAGCAGTTTCCAAAAGTAAGTGACATGGTAAACACTCCACAAACATGGAGATCTGCTGGCCTAAACACTTCTTGAGAAATTGCCTCTGAGCTTGGGCACTTGAAATATATGTTGTTTTCAGGAGCTTTAACTTCCGATGTAGTGAGACCATCAAAGCTAGGTCTGCATCTATGTGACCAGGAGGACATGGTTTCTTATTTTCCAATGAACATGAGGCAGCAGTGCTAAATTCTCTCTTTGTAGCTAAATTGTGGCCACTGGGGCTAAGTGTCTCCCCATGTGGACTGTGAAGCCATTTGGTCATCCTCGACTTTTCGTTTTGTTTCTTGCTGCTGCACTGGGAGTTTGGTATTTGGTTCACGAAATACAAGGAGTTCAAGTGGGACACAGTGCTGGAGGGAGTTCTGTCACGTGTGGTGGGTCAGTGTCTGCATGACAATGCACCAACTAGGCTTCTATCCCACATAGCTTGCCCCTTGACCATAGCAACCTGATTCTAAACATTGCCGTGAAAAATCTCCATATAACAAGATGCCTTTATATAGAAGGGTCTGCTGGCTGAACCGTGTCTGTCTCAAGGCATTTTAAAGCCAATGGCAGATCCACATGGCCCCACCAAAGATGTTTTATCACACACCTGCACACCACTGCTCTAGGCCCACTACTCAGCAGGCTCCAACTTACTGGCATCTCTGTTCTACACGATTTTCATGATTCCTAGTCAATCAAGGCACTGTCTGGTATACTCATGATCAGCAACAGGACATCCAATGGTTCTCCAGTGCCACCTGGTCATGAGAATTTCTAAAATTTTATGGTATTTATCTAACTATTTTTCACAGATGAAGTTGTTGGTACTGTGGGTTTCAATTCATTCAGGATCCATTAAATGTTGAGGAAGCTCATTTTAATGAAGGATCTGGAGATCTCTCACAGGCAAGGCTTCCCAAAGAGTGGCCAAATTGTCACATGAAGCCAGGCACATTGAGGTCTACAATGTGAGGTCATGTGTGTTTTGACTCTCAACGATGGCTGCCAAGTCTTTCAGAATAAAACCTGTGATATCCTAGCTGAGATTCCCAGTGCTCTCTGGAAAGCCTCCCTGGGCCTAGACCTCAGTTTCCAAGGGCGACTCTCATGTGTGGCCTCCTGAAATACCAACAACATTCATGGCAATACTTCTCTGAAGTTAGTTCCCAAATCTCATTCTCTAAGGGGAATCACATCAGAGTTCAAGCCCAGGTGGACCCAGTCATCTCTTCCAACTACCACACAAATGACCACAATTAAAACCAAAACACTCCCACATGGTTCTCATCTTCTTCCATATAGACACACATCATAACCTGTGGATGGAGTTTTCCATGAGGGGCACAGCCAAACCAGTGCCCAAAATAAGCTCCCTTGCCCCTCATTTGCCTAACGTCAGGGTGGATTGGACATGCTTCCTGTGAACCAGGAGTGATCAAATAGGCCTGCCGTAAATGCTCCACTTCTCCACTTTGAGGCCTTCTTACTGTGGGGATTATATTCTTCTTTTTCTAAATTTTTTTGGAAATTTAATTGGAAAGTTAAAAAAAATTGTTTTGCAGAATGTTAAATTTCTAATGGCAAAGCCTTCACCTTGTTTGTGAAGGAAACCTTGATGCCTTGCCAATCTGGTAACATGGAGACACTCAAAATTTTCTGTTACATACTACATGGATGAATGGCTACAGCACATAGTTTTTTAAAACTGAAAGGCAGATACCAGCAAGTAAGATAACAAATAAAAGACAATTTTATTAAAAAATAAAGTTGTTAAATGACTCAAATATTGGAAATTCAATTCTTTTTATTTTTGGTTGTTCAAAACATTATAAAACTCATGATATATCATCTTTCATACATTTGACTCAATTGGGTTATGAACTCCCATTTTTACCCCAAATACAAATCGCAGAATCATCTCAGTTACACACTCACGTTTTTACATAATAGCATACTAGTTATTGTTGTATTCTGCTACCTTTCCTATCCCCTACTATTCCCCCTCCCCTCCCATTTTCCCTCTCTACCTCACTGCTGTTGTTTAATTCTCTCCCTTGTTTTCCCCTCTTTAGCCTCACAACCTCTTATATGTAATTTTGTGTAACATTGAGTAGTCTCCTACCATTTCCATATGCTTTTCCTTCTCTCTCCCTTTCTCTCCCCCCAATCATCTCTGTTTAGTTTTAATATTTTTCTCATGTTCTTCCTCCCTGTTCTGTTCTTATTTGCTCTCTCTATATAAAAGGAAACATTTGGCATTTGTTTTTTAAGGATTGGATAGATTCGCTTAGCATAATCTATTCTAATGCCATTCATTTCCCTGCAAATTCTATGATTTTGTTATTTTTCAGTGCTGTGTAATACTCCATTGTGTATAGATGCCACATTTTTATTATCCATTCGTCTATTGAAGGGCATCTAGGTTGGTTCCAAAGTCTAGATATTGTGAATTGTGCCGCTATGATCATCGATGTGGCAGTATCCTTATACTGCTCTCTATTAACATCCTCAGGGAAGAGTCTGAGAAGGGCGATATCTCGGTCAAATGGTGGTTCCATTCCCAGCTTTCCCAGGAATCTCCATACTGCTTTCCATATTGGACTCACCAATTTGCAGTCCCACAAGCAGTGTACAAGTGTACCCTTTACCCCACATCCTCACCAACACTTATTGTTGTTCGACGTCATAATGGCTGCCAATCTTACTGGAGTGAGATGGTATCTTAGGGTGGTTTTGATTGCATTTCTCTTACTGCTAGAGATGGTGAGCATTTTTTCGTGTACTTGTTGATTGATTGTATGTCCTCCTCTGTGAAGTGTCTGTTAAGATCCTTGGCCCATTTGTTGATTGGGTTATTTGTTATCTCATTGTTTAATTGTTTTGAGTTCTTTGTATATTCTAGATATTAGGGATCTATCTGAAGTGTAAGGGGTAAAAATTTGTTCCCAGGATGTAGGCTCTCTATTTACCTCTCTTATTTTTTCTCTTGCTGAGAAAGATCTCTTTAGATTAAGTAAGTCCCATTTGTTTATTCTTTTTATTAACTCTTGGGCTATGGGTTTCCTATTAAGGAATTTGGAGCCCAACCCCACAGTATGTACATCGTAGCCAACTTTTTCTTCTATCAGACGCAGTGTCTCTGATTTTATATCTGGCTCCTTGATCCATTTTGAGTTAACTTTTGTGCATTGTGAGAGAAAGGGATTCAGTTTCATTTTGTTGCATATGAATTTCCAGTTGTCCCTGCACCATTTGTTGAATATGCTATCCTTCTTCCATTGCATGCTTTTAGGCCCTTTTTCAAATATAAGAAAGTTGTAATTTTTTGGATTTGTCTCTGTGTCCTCTATTCTGTACCATTGGTCCATCTGCCTGTTTTGATACCAGTACCACACTGTTTTTGTTACTATTGCTTTGTAGTACAGTTTGAACTCTGGATTCACACTTCCTGCTTAGAATTGCTTTCGCTATTCTGGGTCTTTTGTTTTTCCATATGAAATTCATGATTACTTTATCTATTTCTACAAGAAATGCCATTGGGTTTTTGATTGGCATCGCATTAAACCTGTAGAGAACTTTGGGTAATATCACCATTTTGATGATGTTATTTCTGCCTATCCATGTACATGGCATACTTTTCCATCCTCTAACATCTTCTTCTATCTCTCTCTTTAGGGTTCTGTAGATTTCATTGCATAAATCTTTCACCTCTTTGGTTAGGTTGATTCCCAAGTTTTTTATTTTCTTTGAGTATACTGTAAAAGGAGTGGTTTTCCTCATTTAAATTTCAGAAGTTTTGTTGCTGATATAAAGGAATGCCTTTTATTTATGCGTGTTGATTTTATATCCTGCCAGGCTTCTATCCTACATAGCTTTCCCCTTGACTATAGCAACCTGATTCTGAACATTGCCCTGAAACCTCTCCATATGACAAGATGCCTTTATATATAAAGGTCTCTTGCCTGCACCATGTCAGTCGCAAGTCTTTCGAAGCCAATGGAAGATCCAGGTGGTCCTACCAAAAATATTTATTTACACACCTACAGTCCACTTCTCTACGCCCACTACTCATTAGGCTCCAAATTACTGGCATCTCTGTTCTACACCATTTTCACGAAAACCAGTCAATCAAGGCACTCTTTGGTACACTCATGATCAGCAACAGGAAATCCAAAGTTTATCCAGTGCCACCTGGTCATGGGAATTTCAAAAATTTTATGGTATTAATCTAGTCATTTTTCAAAAATGAAGTTAGAGGCACTGTGGGTTTCAATTAATTCAGGAACCATTAAATGGTGAGGAAGCTCATTTCAATGAAAGCTCTGGAGAACACTCACAGAAAAGCCTTCCAAAAGACTGGCCAAAAGGTCACATGAATCCAGACACATTGAGGTGTACAATGTGAGGTCCATATGTGTTTGGACTCTCAACTAGGGCTGCCAAGTCTTTAAGAATTAAATCATGTGATATCCTGGCTCAGAATCCCCGAGCTCTGTGGAAAGCCATCCTGTGCCTAGATCTCAGTTTCCAAAGGCGATTCTCACGCGTGGCCTAGTAAAATCCCAAGAGAACTCACGACAATACTTCTCTGAGGTCAGATCCAGAACTCATTCTTTAAGGGGAATCACACCAGAGTTCAAGCCCAGGTGATCCCAGTCATCTTTTCCAACTACCACACAAATTACCACAATTAAAACAAGAACACTCCCATATGGCCCTCATCTTCTTTCATATTGACACTCATCATAATTTTGCTGGAGGTTTCCATGAGGGGAGCAGACCAAGACAGTGTTCAAAATAAGCTCCTTTGACCTTCATTTGCCTATAGTAAAGGTGGCCTGGACACCCATCCTGTGAACCAGGAGTGATCAAATAGGCCTGCCATTAATACCGCTCCAATTCTCCAATTTGAGGCCTACTGACTGTTTGGTTTAGATTCTTTATGTGAATTTTAGTCATGAAATAACCAAGCACCTATGGGCTAGCCTCTGCAGGTTTTGAAGAACTCATTTGACCCAAAGGATCCCTATTTTCACTTGATGGAGTTCAGGAACCTTACAGAGGAAGTCGAGAGACTTCATCCCAATGGCTGCTCTTTCTGCCATTTTTCCTTTGGATGCAAACATGGGAACTTTCTTTAGATCCATCAGGTGCTGAGAATCTAAGCCTCAGCCACACACAGGGCCAGGGGGCTGATTCAGTCACATCCCTTTTCAAAGCACTTAAGAAAAGAGCCACAGGTATGCCCAATCATTTCCATTTGAAAACTGTTTTCTTCAGGCTTCACAAAGGGGTGGCCAGATGCAAAGAACTTCCTGACATTCAGGGCAACAGAACAATAGGTAAGCAAAAGGCCCAAAGCAGGGTTTCTCCTCTGAGACTTTCCTCGTCACACTGATATCTGAGTTTTCTGAGATGCTCGCCATCACCTACAGCTATCCAGTACATGGCCATGTCACAGAGCTTGGAGGTGGTACATATCTTGGACACAAAACCATGGGCCTATTCTTGAAATTGGCCGGAATTCAGGACGAAAATAGAAACTTAGGAAGGTAGCAGGTGTTGCTCATCGATAAGGCAAGCTACAGTCCATTCATAAACAGGGCAATATGAATGCTGAGAATCTTTCTACTAGACACGACACATCCATTGATGAATTCTCTTTTCTAATGTCTACAACCACGGAAACAGTGGAATACACAGACATAGAAACACTCGCCCTGTGAAAAGACTTACTAGAAACAGTCCACTTCAAATGAAACAAACCGACTGTCCTACCTATTCTCAGAAAATGAGACAAAACCACAAACCCACAACCACACCCACAAAGGCACCTCCTTCCCCTAAGTAGGTCTTTGACTATCCGGAGTGTCCTCTGACTTGTAGGCCATAATACGTTCCCCCGAAATGGCCTGTCCAGTCTCAGATCTGGTCTCCATGGCAAACTCTGTGAACTTGTCAGGAGCCAACGGTGAGCCACTAACGACTTTCTCAAGAAAAGCCCCGCTTCCGAGCTTTCCTGGCATTTGGCCTTCTCACGTCTGAAGGTACCAAGAAAGACTGACTGCGTTTAGTAAATCCAAACAAGTGAGACCATAGGGACTGGGACTGGGACTGGCTCTGGGTGCCTGGCTTCCTGGATCCAAAGTTCAGAGAGTTCCATCACCATGGAAGTGAGGTGAGGTCACTTCCTTCCTGAACTGAATGAGGTCCCTGTCTTGGCAACCACTTTGTCTTAACTGTTACTTCCAAGGGTCCCATGAGATTGAGGCTGCCCCTACTTCCTGTGACACTTTCACAACTTAGAATGGTATATCAACCATAGGCACCCAGGAATAGATCTCCACACAGGCCTGTTTTGGTCCATGTTCTCTACATTAAGAAGAGAATCTGATTCAGACACAACCTTTTATCCTGACCGGGTTGTTTGCCATGGAAGATGACTTTTGGTCTCTCAGGTCCTTCATAGCTGCCTACATCTTCTCCAGGGATCATTTCTGCATGGGCCTTTGAGGTTCTCAGCAGGTGAAAGTTTCCCTACATTTCTGTATTGTAAAATCAACTCTTTCCCTGCTCTTCTATAAAGTTAGATTGAGGGAATAGTGTATGATTATGGTTAAAAACATGTTTGATTTGGGTTAGAAATCATTGTGCTGGATGAATAATGGTATTGGGAACCTGCTATGTGTATAAGAATATATAGGTGTAATATATGTATGAAAAAAGAAATCTAAGTATGATTTGAAGGCCAGAAGGGCATTGGGACCTTGATAGGGATACATGGTGTTGAATTACGTTCTGCAGAGTTGTCTCAGATAAATCGATATACAATGGCATAGGACCTTGTATCTTGCATGAATTAATGTAGAAGGAACATCCAGTCAAAAAGGGATAGTCGGTAGTGAAAGGTTAATAAAATAGGTACTTGCTATTTCCTGTTTTTCTGTATGCTTAAAAAAAACACTGTTGAAATCTTGAGAAATGTTTGCTAATCTTGTTCTAGAATGTACTGTTCCCAACTGCCAAACTGCAGAATGTACTGCCTCACTCGGTGTCACGCGAACCGCCCACTCACCCTTACACATCAGTAAACTTCCCTCCCTTCCCTCTCCGAGGAATGTATGTAAGCTCTGCATAAGCTGTTCTCAGAGCTCTCTGATCTATTTAAGTTAGCTGTGAGCCCCAGCAAGCTGGACCCAAAATAACCCTTTGCTGTTGCATGATACAGTCTCTTGGTAGTCTCTTCCTCCAACACTCACCTGACCTTTACATATTGAGGTTCCACCGAGTTCCGGCAGTGGCGGATGAGAGACCCCAACGGGCTCCTCTCGGAGCAAGTAAGGCGCCTCTTTCTGGTTTCAGGTGTCATGTTAGGGCTTGGCAAAATTGCTGGCGATGAAGAGCCTGGGGTCTCTCCGACGGTGGCTGAGAGTCGTGTCACAGAGACATAGGGCACCTCCCTGGGGGACCCCGCAGAAGACTCGGAGAATCAAGGAACAATTGCTTCATCGACTCAGTGATATTTTCTTTTAGATTCGGTATTGCCATCCTATCGGGTTTTGCCGGCTACGCATTCCTGGTCTCAGTGTTGGATGTCCATTGCCAGTCTTTATGGTCTTGTCTTATCTGTGTCATGTGTCTTTGCTTTTACTGTTTGTGTACCTTTCATTATGGGACAGAGCACTTCAATGCCTCTGTCCCTGACCCTTGATCACTGAACCAAAGTCCGCTTAAGGGCTCAGTATCTTTCTTTTTTTAGTAAAACGCTGGACCTGGCAGACTCTCTGTGCCTCAGAATGGCCCATCTTTGGAGTCGTATGGCCCCAAGAAAGATCTTTCTACTTCCCACTAATTTAAAAAGTCAGAGATATTGTCTTTCAGCCAGGGCCACATAGCCATCCTGATCAACAGCCATATATCTTAACTTTGCAGGACCTCTGCAAATCTCCTCCTCCATGGGTGAAGCCTTTCCTTGCCCATGCCTCTGCTCATACTCCTTCCCACATGATCTCTCAAACCCTCACCTCTTCCTCCTTCTCCACCCTCTGTTTTCCCTGAGTCACAAGATTTGACTCTACTGGACTCTTCCTCCTCTCCTTATCCCCTGCCCTCGTCCCCTAACACACAACACACTCTAAGTGATTCCCCTGCTGCTGACTAAGCCTCTCTACCATTGGAGGAAGCTAAGCTGGTAATAGGATCTGATAATGGACCGATGTTCATGGCCCAGGTAAGTCAGGGGTTAGCCAGGAACCTGGGGATTAATTGGAAGTTATATTGTGCTTATAGACCCCAGAGTTCAGGACAAGTAGAAAGAATGAATAGAACCATTGAAGAGACCTTAACGAAATTAAGCTTAGAGACCAGCATAAAAGATTGGACTGTGCTCCTGACTTATGCAATGTTTCATGCAAGAAAAAATCCTTCTGTTTCTTTGAGTAACCTTACCCCCTGAGAAATTCTCTATGGTGGCCCTCGTCCAGTAAGGGTCCTAAGCCCAACTGTAAGACCTAAGGATCCTTTCCACACCCTCTTGCTTGACAGACTTAAAGCTCTTGAAAGAACTCAGTGATACCTGTGAAAATAGCTGCCCACTGCGTAACAAACTGTGTACCAGGGAATTCCACATCCATATCAAATAAGAGACTTCATGTATGTAAGATGACATCAGGTGTCATCCCTGGAACCCAGCTGGAAAGGACCATACCAGGTGCTACTTATAACACCTACAGTGGTAAAGGTATACAGAATCACTTCTTGGATCCATGCCTCTCATCTCAAGCCTGCTCCTTGTCCAGAATCTTTCTGGAAACTGGAAAAGACTGGTAACAATTTCAAATTGTGTATTCGCCATGTGGATAAGGTTATATTCTCTCCCCTTGGCCACAAGTAGTCCTAACCCTCATCAGCCTTTTAAGCAGCGATGGCTGATCACAAATCCTACTGGAAAAGTGTATAATCTATCTCACATACAGCCCCCTTAGGGACCTGGTGGCCATCTCTCCACCCAGACATTTGTCAGCTGGCCATAGGTTTTTACTATTGGGATATCCCTGATGAAGAAAATCCCACTAAAATACCATTAAATCCCTTCTGTACCATAGATAATGGAAACAAACATTATGGATGTAGGGACACGCGAGCCAGATGCAGGTTGGCTAGCCTAGATTACTATGTTTGCCCGGCAAACTATCAAAGCCACAAACAGTAACGGCTGTGTGGGGGAAAAACCGACTTCTTCTGTATGTCATGGAGATGTGAGCATACAGAGGCTGCCTGATGGAACCCCAATACTTCATCAAATTCAGTACACAGCATTGGCCATATTACCAAGTAGACAACAGAAAAAGAATGGCCCCCAGAGGGGTCTCTAGATCCTCAAATTTTGCGTGACCTTTTTAACTTCTGCAAGTGCTCAAAAGGGTGAAAGGAGATTCCCCTATGTGGAAGCCCTTTCCCTCCTTCACTCACATCCTGAACTATGCTTCTCCAATAGATTTTTATCCTCAGCCTTCTGCTCCAGACTCTCTGCTGTCACTCCCACCTCAGCAACGTGATTTCTCCCCTCCAATTACTAGATCAGAATCCCAAACCTCCACCAGTTCTCAGACAATTGCCCGCTTGTGAGGTAGCAGTTACTGAGGTACCCCTCCACCCACTCACTCCTCTCTCTTCCTGTCAGTGCCCACACCGGGTCCCTCCAGGTCCTCTTTCCAGCTAACCCAAAGCTCAAACGAGCTGAGGAGAGCTCTCAGACCCTTATCCAAGATGTAATATAAGTGGCCATTAAAGTTGCTTTGTCATCACTGAACAGGTTACTAAAATTTAAAGTCCCTCACAGGATTTTGGGATACTCACTCCCGTTTTTTGCTCTGCTCTACCTGTTCTACTGCTCAAGTTTTTTGCTAGGAAATTCCCAAACACCTTTCCAATTATTCTTTTACATCTCTCTTTTTCCTCATTCTCAGATCCTCGGAGCTTCTCTCAGCCCCACCTTCCCCGTATTCCCCCTCTGTACCAGGCCCACAGAAAAGTCTTAAATGTCCTTCTCCAGAAGTCTTCACCATGGCTGACTTTAGAACTTTCAGCATAGAGTTTCTATAAAGAGTTCAATGTAGATAAACTTTCTCTTTTTTTATTGCCCTGTTATACTTGGCCACTGGCTAAAAAACTCAGTACTTCTAAGCTAGACAACCCCTAACTAGTTTTTCACAAAATATGTGAACAAGTCCTCTGGCCTTCAGCTGGGGCTTCACAGAAATGGCCACATTTCTAAGATAAAGAAATTACCAACTGGGCTCCGTTGTAACAGCTGGCAGGGGGAAAATAAGAAAGGGAATAAAAAGCTCTCCTCCTCCCAGGTGTCCTTGAAAATTTAACTTGCCCAGAACAGAGGAAAAATCAGAAACATATACTGCTTTTTTGAACTTCTGCAGACTGTAAACTTCTGAGCCCCATCCCTTATATGTTGGGTACACAATTCTGAAACTACCTAAACTTGAGTTTCAGGGGATTAATTGATTACAACAGAAGCAATGCCCTCTGAATCCAGTTGCAACAATATAGGACTGTTTCCCTGTCTTCAGTGCTATCTTAGGTGCCTTGCCTTGTCTGTCCCTACAACAGCATAATTCTATATACTTAAACATTGTTTATGTTTTCATGAAATGGTCAACAGATGTGATTATTTTGAAATGTTGCAGATGTTTCCCAGAAAGCTCTATCATGACGCAGGTTCGTTTGAAGATCAAATAGGGGGGGCATACAACCGGTTCCACTGGGAACTTGTATCCCTCACTTTAGCCATCCTATTAGGAATAGGAGTTGCTGCACGGGAGGGCACAGGAACCACTGCCATTGTCCATGGGACACAACAAATGACCCAATTAGAAGAAGCAATAGAGCAAAACTAAGATATTAGAAACCTCCATCAGAGCTTTGCATGAATCTTTAACCTCTCTCTCTGAAGTTGTTTTAAAGAACAGTTGAGGGTTGGACCTCCTCTTCATTAGAGAAGGGGGCCTTTGTGCTGCATTGAGGGAAGAATGTTGTTTTTATGCTGACCATACTGGAGTTGTAATAAAATCTATGAGTAAATTTAAAAGACACCTTGAAGAGCATCAACAAGAGAGAGAGGCCCAAAAATGGTGGCTTGAGTCTTGGTTCACACACTCCTCCTGGTTAACTACGTTTTTATCAACCCTGGCCGGTCCAATAATAATCCTCATATTATTGCTAACTATAAAATCCTGTTTGCTCAACCGTGTAATTTCTTTTCTCCAGGCTCAAATTGGACGAGTTAAACTTATGGTAATACCCCACTAGCAGACATAGAATGTGACACCCTCCAATGATCATTTTTATGATTAAAAGTAGCCAGAAGAAGAAGTGGGGAATTAAAGGTTAATAAAATAGGTACTTGTCACTTCTTGTTTTTTTGTATGCTTAACAAAACACTATTGAAATCTTGAGAAATGCTTGCAAATCTTGTTCCCAGAATGTTCTGTCCCCAACTGCCCAACTACAGAATGTACTCCCTCACCCAGTTGAATGCAAACCACCCACTCACCCTGACCCATCAATAAAATTCCCTCCCTGCCCTCTCCAGGGAAAGTATATAAGCTCTATTTAAGCTATTCTCAGGGCTATCTGCTCTATTCAAGTGATCTCTGAGCCCCAGCATGCTGGACACCCAAAAAACCCATTGATGTTGCAAGAGATAGTCTGTTGGTGGTCTCCTCCTCTGAAGCTCGCCCCACATTTACTTGGATGATTGAATGTAAAAGAGAACATTCAGTCAAAAACGATAGTCTGTAGCATTAGGAAGATAGTCAGTACTTTTATGAAGAAGGGTGAGTATAGGAATTAGAAAAAAATTTCTTTAGCAATAGGGTTTCGATTAGAGAGTGAATGTAAATGTCAGCACAGGTGAAGAGTCAGTCACAATGATGAACTGGGGAAAATATGTAGGAAAGCAGATATCAATAGAGACATTACAAAATCAGGCAAAGTATAAAGTGAGTGATAGGATTAGATATTTTGAACAGGGTTGATTTTAAATATATAATCTTAGGAAGAAACAAATATGTAGTCACAATTAGGATTGACATTTGAGAGCATTAGGCAAATTTCAGGTGGATGAATATTTCTCAGAATAATCTTGTGAATAGTTGATTATAAATCCACATAATAAACATGAATGAATTTAGGGAGTGTATATAAGACACATATATTTCATATTTTGAAAAATCTGGAGTGTATATATATATATATATATATATATATATATATATATATATATACAAAACACACACACAGACAAAAAAGTAGCAATATATGTGTCAATCAAAATTCATTATAAAATATATATCATCCACAGATCTAAAAACATTAATTTTACTGAACATGGATTTATGTATAATGCTGTTCAACTATCAAGCTCAACCATAGGTTGAATATCCAATTCCAAGAAGTTTAGTAGGAGTAATCTCTTCTAACAATTTGTATCTGCCAAGTCAGCCACCTCACAAGAATGTACGTGTGGTACCAGGGAGGAATCTATATGTGCATATAAGAATACAGAGAAAGGGAAACAGGAATTCACATATTTGTTAACCTTAAAAATACATGGACAACTATTTCAACAATAAATTGACTAGATTCATAACTCCAACTCTGTATCATGCAAAAGAAAAGTACAACATTACACCAGGCCTACTCTGAACTGCTTGTATTTCGATTCTGTTTGGGTTATTTTTCTCCATCATATTAGAATTAGTAGTCAGAGTCTGGTCGGGTATGGGTTAGAGTCAGGGATTCAGTATTTTGAATGGAAAATAGAAAACTGAATCCAATGTTTATGCAAATATATGCTACAGAAAATTCTTCCCACTCTCCTCCAGAACAATGCCTTGACATTACCTTCGCCCCAAGTAAGACACAATTAGAAGAGAAGAGTTAGAAAATCTGTGAATACCTATCAGGAATGGAAAATGCTCCAGATTTCACATCTTTGGAGGCGGTAGAGGAGTTTCCAAAAGTAAGAGACAGGGTAAACACTCCACAAATATGGAGCTCTGCTGGCCTAAAGACTTTTGAGAATCTGCCTTTAAGGTTGGGCACTTAAAATATATGTTGTTTTCAGGAGCTTTAGCTTTATTTGTAGTGAGACAATCAAAGCTCGATCTGCATCTATGTGACCTGGAGGACATGGTTATTTATTTTCCAATTAAAATGAGGCAGCAGTGCTGAATTCTCTCTTTGTAGGTAAACTGTGGCCACTGAGGGCTAAGTGTTTCCCCGTGTGGACTGTGAAACAACTTGGTCATCCTCCAATTATCGTGGTGTTTCTTGCTGCTGCACTGGGAGTTTGGTATTTGCTTCATTAAATACAACGAGTTCAAATGGGAAACAGTGCTGAAGGGAGTTCCGTCAGCTGTGGTGTGCAGGTCTCCAGGAGAATGCACCAACCAGGGTTCTATCCCACGTAGCTTGCCCCCTTAACAATAGCAACATGATTCTGAACATTGCCCTAAAACCTCTCCATATAAAAATATGCCTTTACGTATATGGGTCTGATGGCTGCACCATGTCAGTCTCAAGCCATTTGGAAGCCAATGGAAGATCCACATGGCCCCACCACAGATGTTTTATCACTCACTTGCATAACACTTCTCTAGGCCCACTACTCACTAGGCTTCTACTTACCAGCATCTCTGTTCTACACCATTTTCCTGAAACCCAGTCAATCAAGGCCCTGTCTGGTATATTCATGATCATCAACAGGACATCAAAGGTCCGCCAGTGACATCTGGTCATGGGAATTTTAAAAATTTCATGGTAATTATCTAGCAATTTTTCACGGATGAAGTTGGAGGCACTGTGGTTTGCAATTCATTCAGGAACCATTAAAGGGTTAGGAAGCTAATTTCAGGGAAAGCTCTGGAGCACTCTCACAGGCAAGGCTACCCAAAGAGTGGCCAAAAAGTAACATGAAGCGAGGCCAATTGAGGTCTATAAAGTGAGGTCCATGTGTGTTTTGAATCTCAATAATGCATGCCAAGTCTTTCAGAATAAAATCATGTAATATCCTGGCTGAGATTCCCAGTGTTCTGTGGAAAGCCAACCTGTGCCTAGATCTCAGGTTCCAATGGCAACTTCATGCCTGGCCTCCTAAAATCCCAACACAATTCATGGCAATACTTCTCTCAGGTCAGTTCCAGAACTCAGTCTATAAGGAGAATCACACCAGAGTTCAAGTCCAGGTGGACCCAGACAATTCTTCCAACCGCGACTCAAATGAAAACAATTAAAACCAAAATACTCCCTCATGGCCCTATTCTTCTTCCATATAGACACTAATCATAACCTCTTCCTGGAGTTTTTCATGAGCTGTGCAGCCCAAGAGAATGTCCAAAATAAGCTTCTTGCACCTCTTTTGCCTAACTTCAGGGTGGCCTGGGCACCCTTCCTGTGAATCAGGAGCGATTAAATAGGCCTGCCCTTAATACTGCTCCGCTTATCCAATTTGAGGCTCTCTGACTGTGGGGTCTAGATTCTTTATGTGAATTGGAGTCATGAGAAAAGCCAAGACAGTGTCCAAAATCAGCTCGCTTGCCCCTCATTTGCCTAAAGTCAGGGTGGCCTGGACACCGTTTCTGTGAACGAGGAGTGATCAAATAAGCCTGCCGTTAATACTTCTGTGTTTCTCCAATTTGACGCCTACTGATTTCAGGTATCAATTCTTTATGTGATTTGGAGTTATGCGAAAACCCAAGCACCTCTGCAGGGAATTGAAGAACTCATTTGACCCAAAGAATCCCTATTCTCACTTGATGGAGTTCAGGAACATAACAGAGGAAGGCAAGAGACTTCATCCATAATGAATGATTTTGTTTTTTGCCATTATGGTTTTGGACGCACACATGGAATCATTCTTTAGATCCATCTGGTGCTGAGAATCTAAGTCATAGACACAAACATGGCCAAGAGACTAATTCAGACACATCCCTTCCCAAAGCAATTAAGCAAAGAGCCACAGGTGATGACATTCATTTCCATTTGAAAACTGTTTACTTCAGGCTTCACAAAGTGGTGGATTGAGGCAAAGAACTTCCTGACATTCAGTGCAAAACAACAATAAGTAAGCAAATGGCCCAAAGCAGGGTTTCTCCACTGAGACTTTCCTGGTAACACTGATATCTGCGTTTTCTGAGATGCTCGCCATTCTCTTCAGCTATCCAGTACATGGCCATGTCACAGAGTTTGGAGGTGGTACATATTTTGGACACAAATCCATGAGCCTATTCTGGATAGTGGCCAGAATTCAGGAAGAAAACAGCAACTTAGAAAGATAGCAGGTGTTGCACATCAACAAGACAAGCTGCACTCCATTCAAATATTGGGCAGGTTGAATTATGGGAAGATTTACACTAGACAGTACACATCCATTAATGCATTCTCTTTTCCAATATCTACAACAACGGACACAGTGGGATACACAGACATAGAAACACTTGCCTTGTCAAATGACTTACTAGAAACTGTCCACTCCAAACCAAACTAACCGCCTTTCCCATCTATTCTCAGAACATGAGACAAAACAATAAACCCATACCCACTCCCACAAAGGCACCTCCTTCCCCCAATTAGGTCTGTGACTATCCAGATTGTCCTCTGACAGGTGGGCCATACTATGTTCCCCTGAAATGGTCCGTCTTCTCTAAGATCTGGTGAAATATAAGTATGAAAACAGAAATCTAGGTATGATTTGAAGCCCAGAAGGGTTTTTCCCTTGATTGGGATACTTAGCTTTGAATTATGCTCTGCAAAGTTGTCTCAGATAATTCGATATACAATGGCATAGGACCTTTTACCTTGGATGATTTAATGTAGAAGAGAACATCCAATCAAAAAGGGATAGTCGGTAGGATTAGGAAGATAGTCGGTAGGTTTAGAAAGAAGAGTGAGTATAGGATTTGGACCAAAAGTTCTTTAGCAATAGGGTTTCGATTATAGAGTGAATGTAAGTGTCAGCACATATGAAGTGTCAGTCACTAGGATCAACTTGGGAAAATATGTAAAAAAGCAGATATCAATAGAAACATTACGAAATCAGGCAAAGTATAAAGTGAGTGATAGGATTAGACATTTTCAACAGGGTTGAGTTTGAATATATAAATTAGGAAGAAACAAATATGTAGTCACCAATAGGATTGACAATTGACAGCATTAGGCAACCTGGACATGGATGTTTTTAATAATCCATGTACACTTTACATTTAGGCTTTGGTACAATCATCAATGTGACCTTTACATTTTTTTGTCCAGAATATTACTTTGATTAAATGTATATGTACATCAGGTGACATGAGTATGTCTTCCACCATTTCTGCGAGCAATATATTGAAGATATAAAATTAGAATCGGGGGTACAAAGAGGTGTACCATGTGTCTATGAATATAGAGATAAAGCATGAATAGACCCTAATGTGAATAAATAATATAACTTTTTTCAACTTTAAAAAATGAATTGATCTAATATCTGAAAAATTACAGGAAATTGTATATTGATATACAATCATTCATTCCAAGCAGTTATACATCTAATGGTAATATTCGTGTTTTGGTTTATCATGAAGAGTGTGTGAGTTTTGCTTCAAAAGTGACTTTGGAAATCGAAAATAATGTGTTTGGAAAGAAGACTCATGAAAATACCAGTAAAGAAACCCTGACAATACATGTGTTCTGAAGCAAAAAGTGATTAAATTTGAAACAAATGCCTATAAATTTGTGAACTTGTGGATGAAATGTATATCCTATGATGTGCAAAAACTGAAGAAATAATAATGTACCAGTGTCGAATACAAATGAATAAAGAATTACATATCATGTCCCATAGGAATCTACTTGCATTGATGTTAGACTGGGTCAGTTACTGTAGAATAATTAGGATTTTTATGCATCATTCCCTGAAGTTAGTTTTCAGTACTAGGAAACAAATATGTATTTCAGGTGGATGAATATTTCTGAGAATAATCTTGTGAAATGTTGATTAAAAATCTACATACATGAACATGAATGAATTTAGAGAGTGTATATTAGACACATATATTTCATATTTTGAAAAATCTGGAGAGTGTATACACACACACACACACACACACACACACACACACAAATGAAAAACACTCACAGACCTTAAAAAGTAGCAATATAAATGCCAATCGAAATTCATCAGTAATTATATATCATCCACAGATGCAAAAATGTTTATTTTACTGAACATGAGTTTATGTATAATGTTGTTCTACTAGGACGCTCCCTATAGGTTGAATTTTCAGTTCCAACAGCGTTTAGGAGGAGTGATCTCTTCTCACAATTTGTATCTGCCAAGTCAGCCACCTCACAAAGATGTACGTGTGATACCTGGTAGGATTCTATATACGCATATAAATATACAAGTGTGAATAGGCTAAAGAGAAAGGGAAACATGAATTCTCATATTTGTTAACTTTAAAAACACATGGAGATCTTTTTCTATTAAACATTGACCAGATTTATAACTCCTACCTTGTATAATGCAAAATGCAAGTCCAACTATACAACATGCCTCCAATGAACTGCTTGTATTTCTATAGGTTTGTGTTATTTTTCTCTATCATATTAGGATGAGTTGTCTGAGTCTAGTAGGTATGGGTTAGTGTCAGGGATTCAGTATTTCAAAAGGAAAATTGGAAATTGAATCCAATTTGTATGCTAATATATGCTGCACAAATATCCTCCCACTCTCATCCAGAACAATGCCTTGAAATTACCTTCACCCCAAGTAAGACACAGTTAGAGGAGAATAGATAGAAAATCAGTGAATACATATCTGGAATGGAAAATGCTCAGGAGTTCACAACCTTGGAGGTTGTAGAGGAGTTTCCAAAAGTAAGGGACAGGGTAAACACTCCACAAACATGGAGCTCTGCTGGCCTAAAAACTTTTAGAGCAACTGCCTCTGAGTTTGGGAACGTGAAAATTATGTTGTTGTCAGGAGAATTGGCTTCCTTTGTAGTGAGACCATCAAAGCTGGGTCTGCCTCTATGTGACGTGGAGGACATGGTATCTTATTTTCCAATGAACATGAGGTAGCAGTGTTGATTTTCTTCTTTTTAGGTAAACTGTGGCCTCTGGGGGCTAAGTGTCTCCCCGTTGGACTGTGAAGCCATTTGGTCCTCCTCCACTTTTTGTGGGGTTTTTGCTGCTGAACTGGGAGTTTGGTATTTGCTTCATGAAATTCAAGGAGTTCAACTGAGACACAGTGCTGGAGGGAGTTCTGCCATGTGCGGTGGTTCAGAGTCTGCAGAAGAACGCACCAACCACGCTTCTATCCCTCAAAGCTTGCCACATTGCATCCTTGTCCATAGCAACCTGATTCTGAACATTGCCGTGAATCCTCTTCATATAACAAGATGCCTTTAATTACAAGGGTCTGCTGGCTGCTTCATGTAATCCACAAGGCATTTGGAAGCCAATGGAAGATCCACATTGCTCCAACAGAGATGTTTTATCACACTCCTGCCCACCAAAGCTCTAGGAACACTTCTCAGCAGGCTGCAACTTTCTGGCACCTCTGTTCTACACCATTTTCATGAAACTCAGTCAAGCAAGGCACTGTCTGGTACATCCATGATCAGCAACAGGATATCCAAAGGTTCTCCAGTGCCACCTGGTCATGGGAGTTTCAAAAATTTCATGGTATTTATTTAGACATTTTTCAAGGATGAAGTTGGAGGCACTGTGGGTTTCAATTCATTCAGGAACCAGTAAATGGTGAGCAAGATTATTTCAATGAAAGCTCTGGAGAACCCTCACAGGCAAGGCTTCCCAAAGAATGGCCAAAAGGTCACATTAAGCCAGGCCCATTAAGGTCTACAATATGAGGTCCATGTGTGTTTTCACTCTCAACTATGGCTGCCAAGTCTTTCGAATGAAATCATGTGATATCTTGGCTGAAATTCCCAGAGCTCTGTGGAAAGCCACTCTGGGGCTAGATATCAGTTTCCAAGGGTGACTCTCATACATGGCCTCTTAAATCACAACACAATACATGGCAATACTTCTCTGAGATCAGTTCCTGAACTCAGTCTATAAGGGGAATCACACCAGAGTTCAAGCCCAGGTAGACCTTGTTATGTCTTCCAACTGTCACACAAATATCCACAATTAAATCCAAAACACTTCCACATGGCACTCATCTTCTTCCATTTACACAATCATCATAACCTCTGGCTGGAGGTTTCCATGAGGGGTGCAGCCCAAGACAGTGTCCAATATAACCTCCCTTGCCCCTCTTTTGCCTAAAATCAGGGTGGCCAGGACATCCTTCCAGTGAACCAAGAGTGATCAAATAGGCCTGCCATTAATATGGCACTGCTTCTCCAATTTGAGCCTACTGACTGTGTGTTTTAGATTCTTTATGTGAATTGGAGTCTTGAGAAAAAAAGCACTTATGGGCTAGCCTCTGCAGGGTTTTGAGGAACACATTTGAACCAAATGATCACTGTTCTCACATGATGGAGAACAGGACACTTACAGAGGAATGCGAGAGACTTCATCCACACTGACTGCTCTTTTGTCCATTTTGGTTTTGGATGCACACATGGGATCCTTCTTTAGATCCATCAGGTGCTGAGAATCTAAGCCACAGTCTCACACAAGGCCAAAAGACTGATTCAGACACATCCCTTTCCAAAGCAATTAAGCAAAGAGCCACAGGTGATGCCCTTTCATTTCCATTTGAAAACTGTTTCTTTAGGCTCTACAATGGTGTGGCCTGAGGCAAAGGCCTTCCTGACATTCAGGGAAACAGAACAATTGATGAGCAAAAGGCCCAAAGCAGGGTTTCTTCACTTAGAATTTCCTGGTCAAACTGATATCTGAGTTTTCTGAGATGCTCCCATTTCTTTCAGCTATCCAGTACATGGCCATGTCACAGAGCTTGGAGGTGGTACATATTTTGGACACAAAACCATGAGCCTATTCTGGAGAGTGGCCAGAATTCAGGAAGAAAACCGGAACTTAGGAAGATTGTTGGAGTTGTCCACCCATAAGTCAAGCCGCAGTCCATTCATAAATTAGGCAGAATTCAGGAAGGAAACAGGAACTTAGGAAGATTGTTGGAGTTGTCCACCCATAAGTCAAGCCGCAGTCCATTCATAAATTGGGCAAGTTGAGTCTAGACAGGACACATCCAATGATTCATTCTCTTTTCTAATATCTAAAACCACGGACACAGTGGGATACACAGACAAAGAAACACTGGCCTTGTCAAACGACTTACCAGAAACAGTTCACTCCAAACCAAACAAACCGCCTTTCCTACCTTTTCTCAGAACATGAGACAAAATCTCAAACCCACACCCACACACACAAAGGAAGCTCCTTCCCCCAAGTAGGTCTGTGACTATTGGGAGTGTCCTCTGACTGGTGGGCCAAACTATGTTCTGATGAAATCGCCTGTCCTGTGTCACATATGGTCTCCTTGGCCAAATCTGTGAAGTTGTCACTAGCCAGCGGTGAGCCACTACCTGCTTTCTCAGGAAAGGCCCCTCTTTAGAGCTTTCCTGACATTTGTCCATCCTCACCTCAGTAGGTACCAAGAAAGACTGACTCTGTCCTTGGTAAATCCAAAAAATAAGACCACTGGGACTGGGACTGAGACTGGCTCTGGGTGCCTGGCTTCCCGGATTCCAAGTTCAGAGAGTTCCATCACCAAGGAAGTGAGGTGAGATTACTTCCTTCAGGAATTCTTTGAGGTCATTGCCTTGGCAACCACTTTGTCCTAACTGTTGCTTACAATACTCCTATGAGATGGAGGCTGCCCTTTCTTCCTGTAACACTTTTACAAGTTAGAATGGTATATCAACCATAGGGACCCCGGAACAGCTCTCCACACATGCCTGGTTTGGTCTATCTTCTCTACATTAACAAGAGAGAGGCTTATTCAGACACAACCCTTCATCCTGGGAAGGTTGTTTGCGATGGAAGATGACATTTGCTCTCTCAGGTCCTTCATAGCTGCCTACATCTTCTCCAGGGATCAAATCTGCATGGACATTTGAGGTTCTCAGCAGGAGGAAGATACCCTACATTCCTGTATTGTAAGACGAACTCTGTCCCTGCTCTTCTGCAAAGTTAGATTAAGGTAAGAGTGTATGGTTAGGGTTAATAACATGTTCGATTTGGGTTACGAATCATTGCGAAGGATGATTAATAGTATTGGGAACCTGCGATATTTATAAGATTATAGAGGTGAAATATAAGTATGGAAACAGAAATCTAGGTAAGATTTGAAGCCCAGAAGGGCATTAGGCCCTTGATTGGGATACTTAGCTTATAATTACGTTCTGCACAGATGTCTCAGATAAATCGATAATCAATGGCATAGGACCTTACACCTTGGAAGATTGATTTTAGAAGAGAACATCCACTCAAATTGAGATAGTCGGTGGGATTAGGAAGGTAGTCAGTAGGTTTAGGAAATAGAGTGAGTATAGGATTTGGGGCAAAAGTTCTGTAGCAATAGGGTTTTTGTTATAGAGTGAATGTAAATTTCAGCACATGTGAAGAGTCAGTCACATGATGAACTTGGGAAAATATGTAAAAAGGAAAATATCAATACAGACATTATGAAATGAGGCAATTATACAGTGAGTGATAGGATTAGACATTTTCAATAGGGTTGAGATTGAATACATAATCTTAGGAAGAAACAAATATGTCGTCACCAATAGGAATGACATTTGAAAGCATTAGGCAACCTGGACATTTATCGTTTTAGTAATCCATGTTCACTTTCCATTTAGGATTTGGTACAATCATAAGTGTGATCTTTGCATTTTGTGCCCAGAAAAATATTGTGATCAAATGTGTATGTAGATCATATGACATGAGTATTTCTTCCACCATTACTGGGAGCAATATTTGAAGACATATAAATTAGTATTGGGGGTACAAAGTGGTGTACCCTGTGTCTTTGAATATAGAGATAATGCATGAATAGACCATACTGTGAATAAATATTATAACTGGTTCCACTTTAAATAATGGATTGAATTGATATCTGAAAATATATAGGAAATCATATATTGACATACAATCATTCACTCCAACCAGTTATATATCTAATGGTAATCTTAAGGTTATTGTTTATCATGAAGTGTGTGTGAGTTTTGTTTCAAAAGTGATTATGGAAATCGAAAATAATATGTTTGGAAAAAAGTCTCATAAAAAGACCAATCAAGAAATATGGAGGAATTCATGTGTTCTGAAGCAGGAAGTGATTGAAAGTGAAACAAGTGCCTATAAATTTTCTAAATTGTGAATGAAATATATATCCTGTTATGTGCATAAACTGATGAAATATTAATGTACCAGTGTTGAATAAAAGTGAACGTCAAAATACACATCATGTCCAATAGGAATCTACTTGCATTGATGTTAAACTGGGTCAGTTACTGTAGAAATATTAGAATTGCATGCATTATTCACCAAAGAGAGTTTTTTTTATTTTTATTTATGGTTGTTCAAAACATTACATAGTTCTTGATATATCATATTTTACACTTTGATTCAAGTGGGTTATGAACTCCCATTTTTACCCTGTATACAGATTGCAGAATCACATCAGTTACACATCCATTGATTCACATATTGCCATACTAGTGTCTGTTGTATTCTGCTGCCTTTCGTATCCTCTACTATTCCCCCTGGCCTCCCCACTCCTCCCCACTTCTCTCTCTACTCCCTCTAATGTAATAAATTTCTCCCCCTTGTATTATTTTTCCCTTTCCCCTCAATTCCTCTTGTATGTAATTTTGTATAACCCAGAGGGTCTCCTTCCAATTCCATGCAATTTCCCTTCTCCCTCCCTTCCTCCTCTCATCCCTGTTTAATGTTAATCATCTTGTCATGCTCTTCATCCCTATCTGTTCTTAGTTACTCTCCTTATATCAAAGATGACATTTGGCATTTGTTTTATAGGAATTGTGTAGCTTCACTTAGCATAATCTAGTCTAATGCAATCCATTTCCCTGCAAATTCTATGATTTTTTATTTTTCAATGCAAAGTAATAATCCATTGTGTATAAATGCCACATTTTTTTATCCATTCTTCTATTGAAGGGCATCTAAGTTGGTTCCACAGTCTTGCTGTTGTGAATTGTGCTGCTATGAACATCGATGTAGCAGTGTCCCTGTAGCATGCTCTTTTTAGGTCTTTAGTGAATAGACTGAGTAGGGGAATTGCTGGGTCAAATGGTGGTTCCATTCCCAGCTTTCCAAGAAATCTCCATACTGCTTTCCAAATTGGCTGCACCAATTTGCAGTCCCACCAGCAATGTACAAGTGTACCTCTTTTCCCACATCCTTGCCAGCACTTCTTGTTGTTTGACTTCATAATGGCTGCTAATCTTACTGGAGTGAGATGGTATCTTAGGGTGGTTTTGATTTGCATTTCTCTGACTGCTGGAGATGGTGAGCATTTTTTCATGTACTTGTTGATTGATTGTATGTCCTCATCTGAGAAGTGTCTGTTGAGGTCCTTGGCCCATTTGTTGATTGGGTTATTTGATATCTTATTGTCTAATTTTTTGAGTTCTTTGTATACTCTGGATATTAGGGCTCTATCTGAAGTGTGAGTAGTAAAGATTTCTTTCCAGTATGTAGGCTCCCTGTTTACCTCTTATTGTTTCTTTTGCTGAGAAAAAACTTTTTTAGTTGAGTAAGTCCCATTTGTTGATTCTAGTTATTAACTCTTGTACTATAGGTGTCCTATTGAGGAATTTGGAGCAAAACCCCACAGTATGTACATCGTAACCAAATTTTTCTTCTATCAGACAGTGTGTCTCTGATTTGATATCAAGGTCCTTGATTCATTTTGAGTTAACTTTTGTGCATGGTGAGAAAAAGGGATTCAGTTTCATTTTGTTATATATGGATTTTCAGTTTTCCCAACACCATTTGTTGAAGATGCTATCCTTCCTCCATTGCATGCTTTTAGCTCCTTTATCAAATATAAGATAGTTGTAGTTTTGTTGATTGGTTTCTGTGTCCTCTATTCTGTACCATTGGTCCACCTGCCTGTTTTGGTACCAGTACCATGCTATTTTTGTTACTATTGCTCTGTAGTATAGTTTGAAGTCTGGTATCGCTATACCGCCTGATTCACACTTCCTGCTTAGCATTGTTTTGCAATTCTGGGTCTTTTATTTTTTCATATGAATTTCATGATTGCTTTCTCTATTTCTACAAGAAATGCCTTTGGGATTTTGATTGGCATTGGATTAAACCTATAGAGAACTTTTGGTAATATCGCCATTTTGATGATGTTAGTTCTGCCTATCCATGAACAGGGTATATTTTTACATCTTCTAAGATCTTCTATTTCTCTCTTTAGGGTTCTGTAGTTTTCATTGTATAAGACTTTCACCTCTTTTGTTAGGTTGATTCCCATTTTTTTTTTTTAGGATATTGTGAATGGAGTGGTTGTCCTCATTTCCATTTCAGAGGATTTGTCACTGATATACAGGAATGCCTTTGATTTATGCGTGTTGATTTTATATCCTGCCACTTTGCTGAATTCATTTATTAGCTCTATTAGTTTCTTTGTAGAACCTTTTGGGTCTGCTAGGTATAGAATCATGTCATCTGCAATAGTGATAATTTAAGTTATTCTTTTCCTATTTATATGCCTTTAATTTCTTTCATCTGTCTAATTGCTCTGGCCAGTCTTTTGATAACTATATTGAACAAAAGTGGTGAGAGCAGGCATCCCTGTCTTGTTCCAGATTTTAGAGGGAATGTCTTCAATTTTTCTCCATTCAGAATGATGCTAGCCTGCGGTTTAGCATAGATTGCTTTTACAATATTGAGGAATGTTCCTGTTATTCCTAGTTTTTCTAGAGTTTTGAACATAAAGGGATGCTGTACTTTGTCGAATGCTTTTTCTGCATCTATCTAGATGATAATATGGTTTTTATTTTAAGTCTATTGATGTGGTGAATAACATTTATTGATTTTCGTATATTGAACCCTCCTTGCATCCCAGGGATGAATCCTACTTGATCATGGTGCACATTTTTTTGATATGTTTTTGTATCTGATTTGCCAGAATTTAATTTAAGATTTTTGCATTTAGGTTCATTAGAGATATCGGTCTTTAGTCTTCTTTCTTTGAAGTGTCTATCTGGTGTAGGAATCAGGGTGATATTGGCCTCGTAGAATGAATTTGGAAGATCTCCCTCTTTTTCAATTTTCTGAAATAGCTTTAAAAGTATTGGTATTAGTTCATATTTAAATGTTTTGTAAAACTCTGCTGTATACCCATACGGTCCTGGGATTTTCTTAGTTGGTAATCTTTGGATGTTTTTTTTTTTTATTTCCTCAATTGATATTGGTATGTTTAGGTTGTCTATATCCTCCTAACTCACTCTGGTCAGATCATATGACTTAAGAAATTTTTTGATGCCTTCACTATCTTCTATTATTTTAGAGTATAAGGATTCAAAGTAATTTCTGATTATCTTCTGTATTTCTGAAATATCTGTTGTGATATTGCCTTTTTCATCCCATATGATAGTAATTTGAGTTCTCTCTCCTCATCGTTAGCATGGCTAGGGGTGGTCCATTTTATTTATTTTTTCGTCCAATTGGTGTGACGTGTCTACCACGCCCGTGGACCCCTGTGGTGTTCTGCCAATCAGTCGCAGGTCTGCCTACCTTGCAGGCGTGGGCGGCGGCACTGCTCTACTCCTACTCCAATTGGGGTGACGTGACTACCACGCCGGCGGGCCGCTGTGCCTGGTCCGCCGGTTGGTCGCAGGTCTGCCTACCTTGTGAGCACGGGCTACAGATCTGTTCTGCCCCTACTCCAAATATGGTAAAGTGTCTGCCGCGCCAGCCAGCCGCTGGGCCTCTTCTTCTGGTCAGGTGCAGGTCTGCTACCTTGCGGGCACGGGTGGTGGCTCTGCTCTGCCCCTACTCCAATTGGTGTGTCGTGACTACCATGCCGGCAGGTTGCTGTGCCTGTTCTGGGCGTGGGCGAAGGCTCTGCTCTGCCCCTACTCCTATTGGGGTGATTTGACTACCATGCCGGTGACCCACTGGGATTTTACTAGGCGTGGGAGAAGGCTCTGCTCTGCAACTACTCCAATTGGGGTGACGTGACTACCACACATGCGGGTCGCTGGGCCTGTTCTGTGCACGGGCAGCGGCTCTGTTCTGCCTCTACTCCAATTGGGTTGACGTAACTACCATGCAGGTGTGTCACTGGGTCTGTTCCAGTCGCGGGCAGCTGCTCTGCTCTGCCCCTCTGGCTTGATGACAAAGTGAGAGAGACCCAGGTGTTTGTGACTCACTTTCTTCACCAGGAGACCAACTGTTTCTGTCACTGCTGGTATCAATGAAGTTATCTCCTCTGCTGCTTTCTGATGACATCAGAAATTTGCCATGTTGGTATCCCATGTGAAAGGCAGCATTTCGTTCCCTTTTCTGGGTGACCAAAGCAATGAGTGAGTCCTGACCGGCCCTCACAAGCCGTGTCTCAATCCTGTTTCCACTGCCTATGAAGGCTCGGTTGATATTTACCTCCACAGTATTCAGCAAGACCCGGACCGAGAAGCAGTTTCCGTGGGTTATTTAGCCCTGGGCCAGATCAGTTCCGAGACGTGGAATTCGGCCGCTCTGGGCTTTGTGTATGTTCTAATAGGAGCAGGCTCCAAGACGGAGTTTCTGCAGGTTCTTTAGCACTAAGCCTGAGTAATTTGTCTGCAACACAAAGGTGAATGGCATCCTGAAATTACCTGTTCTATAGCTGAATGAGCTTCGATCAGTCAAAAACAGGGATGGTGACATCAGCTCTCCAAGATAGTGGCCGCTGGCTTCCTGTGTGGTCTGACCGGTGTGGAGAACCGAATTGGACCGCATCCTTCCCCATCTCAAACAAAGAATTCAGCACTTAGCACAGTGATTGCATACCTGGTAGGAGCCCACAGAATCCACACTGCTGTATATTTGCATTGCTATCTCTTCGTTTCCCAGTGCGCGCCGCAGACTCTAGCCACAGACCGATTTCCTGAATAAGCAGCATGACGCTCCGTGCGGACAAATCACTCGTGTTTGAGCTCGCGTAGCTGATCCTCATGAGATGGAAATATGTCCACTAGGTTTTGGAGCACCCCAATTTCCTGGAAATTTCTAACAAGATATATTTTAGCCGTTATAACTCATCATTCTCCCGCACAGTGACGCGGTACATGGGGGTGATGCACTCCCTTCACCACCATCATATGATCCCCTGAAGTTAGTTTTCAGTACTAAGAAACAAATATGTATTTCAGGTGGATGAATATTTCTGAGAATATTCTTGTGAAAACATGATTATAAATCCACATACATGAATATGAATGAATTTAGGGAGTGTATAATAAGAAAAATAGACTTCATATTTTGAAAAATCTGGAGAGTGAATATATATATATATATATATATATATATATATATATATATATATACACTCACAGACATTAAAAAGTAGCATTATGTATGCCAATCGAAATTCACCATGAAATAATATATCATCCACAGATCCAAAAATATTCATTTTAATGAACATGGATTTATGTTGTTCAACTAAGATGCTCACTCATATGTTGTATTTTCAGTTCCAAAAGCGTTTAGTAGGAGTGATCTCTTCTCACAATTTGCATTCTGCCAAGCCAGCCACCTTACAAAATGTACGAGTGATACCAGGTAGAATTCTAAATGTGCATATGAAAATACATGTGATGAATAGGCTACAGAGAAAGGGAGACAGTTATTCACATATTTGTTAACTTCTAAAACACATGGAGAACTATTTCAATTAAAATTCGCTAGATTTATAACACCTACCATTTATCATACGAAAGGCAAGTCCAACTATACACCATGCCTCCTGTGAACATCTTGTATTTCTATTCTGTTTGGGTTATTTTTCTCCACCTTATTAGGATTAGAAGTCAAAGTCTAGTAGGGTATGTGTTAGTGTCAGGGATTCAGTATTTTGAATGGAAAATTGGAAAATGTATCCAATGTGTATGCAAATATGTGCTACACAAAAAATTCCCACTCTCATTCAGCACAATGCCTTGACATTACCTTCGCCCCACATAAGACACAATTAGAGGAGAAGAGTTAGAAAATCTGTGAATACATATGTGGAATGAAAAATGCTCAGGAGTTCACAAATTTGCAGGTGGTAGAGGAGTTTCCAAAAGTAAGGGACAGGGTAAAAACTCCACAAACATGAAGTTCTGCCAGCCTAACATCTGGAGAAACTGCCTCTGAGGTTGGGCAATGAAATATATGCTGTTGTCAGGAGCATTAGTTTCATTTGTTGTGAGACCATCATAGCTGAGTCTTCATCTATGTGATCTGGATGACATGGATTCTTATTTTCCAATGAACATGAGGCAGCAGTGCTGAATTTTCTATTTGTAGGTAACCTGTGGCCACTGGGGTCTAAATGTCTCCCCTTGTGGACTGTAATTCCATTTGGTCATCCTCCACTATTCGTGGTATTTCTTGCTGCTGCACTGGGAGTTTGGTATTTGCTTCATGAAATACAAGGAGTTCAACTGGGACACAGTGCTGAAGTGAGTTCTGTCAAGTGTGGTGGGTCAGGTTCGTCAGGAGAATGCACCAACCAGTCTTCTATCCCACATAGCTTGCCCCATTTTCCATAGCAACCTGATTCTGAACATTGCCCTAAAACCTCTCCATATAACAATATGCTTTTACATATAAGGGTCTACTGGCTGCAAAATGTCAGTCACAATCCATTTGGAAGCCAATGGCAGATCCAAATGCCCCCACCACAGATGTTTTATTACACACCTGCCATCCACTACTCTAGTACAACTACTCAGCAGGATCCAACTTACTGGCATCTCTGTTAAACACCATTTTCATAAAACCCAGTCAATCAAGGCACTTCTTGTATACTCATGATCAGCAACAGGACATTCAAATGTTCTCCAGAGCTACCCGGTCATGGGAATTTCAAAAATTTCATGGTATTGATCTAGCCAATTTTCAAGGTTGAAGTTGGAGGCACTGTGGATTTCAATTCACTCAGAAACCATTAAATGGTGAGGAAGCTCATTTCAATGAAAACTCTGGAGAATTCTTACAGGCAAGGCTTCCAAAAGTGCCCAAAAGTCAGATTAAGCCAGGCCCATTGAGGTCTACAATGTATGTTCCATGTGTGTTTTGACTCTCAAATATGGCTGCCAAGTCTTTAAGAATAATATCATGTGATATCCTGGCTGAGATTCCCTGTGCTCTGTGGAAAGTCACCTTGGGCCTAGATGTCACTTTCCAAGGACAACTCTCATGCATGGCCATCTAAAATTCCAACACAATTTCTGGCAATAATTCTCTGAGATCAGTAAAAGAACTCAGTCTCTAAGGGGAATCACACCAGAGTGCAAGCCTAGGTGGACCCAGTGATCTCTTCCAACCGCCAGACATATGTCCACAATTAAAACCAAACACTCTCACATGGCCCTCATCTTCTTCCATATAGACACTCATCATATCCTCTGGCTGGAGGTTTCCATAAGGGACGCAGCCCACGACAGTGTCTAAAATAAGCTCCCTGCCCCTCATTTGCCTAAAGTCAGGGTGGCCTGGACTCTCTTCCTGTGAACCAGGAGTGATCAAATAGGCCTGCCTTTAATATTGCTTGGCTTCTACAACTTGAGGCCTTCTAGCTTTGGGGTTTAGATTCTTTAAGTGAATTGGAGTCATGAAAATCAAGCACCTATGGCCTAGCCTCTGCAGGGCTTTGAAGAACTCATTTGACCCAAAGGATCCCTATTCTCACTTGATGAATATCAGGAACCTACCAGAGGAAGGCAAGAGAGTTCATCAACAATATCTGATCTTTTTGCCATTTTGGTTTTGGATGCACGCATGGGATCTATCTTTAGATCCATCAGGTGCTGAGAATCTAAGCCAGAGCCTCACACAGGGCCAACAGGCTGATTCAGACATATCCCAATCCTAAGCAATTAAGCAAAGAGCCACAGGTGATGCCCTTTCATTTCCATTTGAAAACTCTTTTCTTCAGGCTTCACAAAGTGGTGTCTTGAGGCAAAAAACTTCCTGACATTCAACAGAACCATAGGTAAGCAGAAGGACCAAAGCAGGGTTTCTCCACTGAGACTTTCCTGGTCAACAGATATCTGAGATTTCTGAGATGCTAGCCATTTCCTTCAGCTTCCAATACATAGCAATGTCACAGATCTTGGAGGCGGTACAAATCTTGGACACAAAACCATGATACTATTCTGGAGAGTCGCCAGAATTGAGAGAGAAAACAGGAAATTAGGAAGCTTGTAGGTGTTGCCCATCCATAAGGCAAGCCAGAGTCCACTCATGAATTGGGCAGGATGAATGATGGGAAGCTTTCTACTAGACAGAACACATCCATTGATGCATTGTCTTTTCTAATGTCTACAACAATGGACTCAGTGGGATACACACACACATAGGAACACTCGCCTTGTCAAAGGACTTAATACAAATATTCCACTCCATACCAAACAAACCGCCTTTCCTACCTATCCTCAGAACATGAGACAAAACCACAAACTCACACCCACACCCACAAAGGCACCTCCTTCCCCCTAGTAGGTCTGTGACTCCCCGGAGTATCCTCTGACAGGTGAGCCATACTATGTTCCTCCAAAATGACCTCTCCTGTCTCAGATCATGTCTGCTTGGCCAACTCTGTGAAGTTCTCAAGAGCCAGCGGTGAGGCACAAAATCAACATGAATAAATCAAAGGCATTTCTGTATATCAGCTACAAAACTTCTGAAACAAAAATGAGTCAAAACACTGCATTCCCAATTTCCTCAAATAATTAAATACTTGGGAATAAACCTAACAAAAGAGGTGAAAGATTTATATAATGCAAACTACAGAACCCTAAAAAGAGAAATAGAATAAGATCTTAGAAGATGGAAAAATATACCCTGTTCATGGATAGGCAGAACTAACATCATCAAAATTGCTATATTACCAAAAGTTCTCTATAGGTTTAATACAATGCCAATCAAAATCCCAAAGAATTTTTTTTTTGTAGAAATAGATAAAGCAATCATGAAATTCAAATGGAAAAATTAAAGACCCAGAATAGCAAAAGCAATTCTAAGCAGGAAGTGTGAATCAGGCAGTATAGTGATACCAGATTTCAAACTATATTACAGAGCATTCATAACAAAAACAGCATGGTACTGGTACCAAAACAGGCGGGTGGACCAATGGTACAGAATGGAGGACACAGAGACTAATCCAAAAATCTACAACTGTCTTATATTTGATAAAGGAGCTAATGGCCTGCAATGGAGGAAGGATAGCATCTTCATAAAATGGAGTTGGGTAAACTGGAAATCCATATGCAACAAAATGAAACTGAATCCCCTCCTCTCGCCATGCACAAAAGTTAACTCAATGTGGATCAAGGAGCTAGATTCAAATCAGAGTCTCTGCGTCTGATAGAAGAAAAAGTTGGCTCCGATCTACATATTGTGTGGTCAGGCTCCAAATTCCTTAATAGGACACCCATAGAACAAGAGTTAATAATAAGAATCAACAAATGGGACTTACTTAAACTGATTTTTTTTCTTAAAGAGAGAAACAATAAGAGAGGTAAATATGGAGCTTACATCATGGGAACAAATTTTTAGTCCTCACCCTTCACATGGAGCCCTAATATCCAGAGTATACAAAGTATACAAAGAACTCAGAAAATTAGACAATAAGATAACCAATAACCCAATGGGCCAAGGACCTGAACAGAAACTTCTCAGAGGAGGACATAGAATCAATTAACAAGTACATGAAAAAATGCTCTCCATTTCTAGCAGTAAGAGAAATGCAAATAAAAACCACCCTAAAATACCATCTCAATCCAGTGAGATTGGCAGCCATAATGAAGTCAAACAACAACAAGTGCTGGCGAGGATGTGGGGAAAAGGGTACTCTTGTACATTGCTGGTGGGACTGAAAACTGGTGCGGCCAATTTGGAAAGCAGTATGGAGAATCCTGGGAAATCTGGGAATGGAAGCACCATTTGATCCAGCTATTGCCCTTCTCGGACTATTCCCTGAAGACCTTAAAAGAGCGTACTACAGGGATACTGCCACATCGATTTTCATAGCAGCACAATTCACAATTGCTACACTGTGGAACCAACCCAGATGCCCTTCAATAGATGAATGGATAAAAAAAATGTGACTTTTATATACCATGGAGAATTACGCAGTACTAAAAAATGACCAAATCTTGGAATTTGCAGGGAAATGCATGGCACTGAGCAGATTATGGTTAGTGAAGCTAGCCAATCCCTAAAAAACAAATGCCAAATGTCTTGTTTGATATAATGAGAGCACCTAAGAACAGAGCAGGGAGGAAGAGCATGAAGAAAAGATTAACATTAAGCAGAAACATGAGGTGGGAGGGAAAGGGAGAGAAGAGGGAAATTGCATGGTAATGGAGAGAGACACTTATTGTTACACAAAATTACATATAAGAGGTTGTGGGAAAATAAACAAGGAGAGAAATGATTTAGAGTAGGTATGGTAGAGAGAGAAGATGGGAAGAGAGGGGAGTGGGAATAGTAGAGTATAGGAAAGGTAGCAGAATACAACAGTAACTAATAGGGCATTATGTAAAAATATGGATGTGTAACTAATGTGATTCTGCAATCTGTATTTGGAGTAAAAATGGGAGTTCATAACCCACTTGAATCTAATGTATGAAATATGATATGTCAAGAGCTTTGTAATGTTTTGAGCAACCATTAAAAGAAAAAAAAGTAGCACTATATATGCCAATAGAAATTCATCATGAAATGTATATAATCCACAGATCGAAAAATATTCATTTTACTGAACATGGATTCATGTATAATGTTTTTCAACTAGGAAGCTCACCCATAGGTTGAATTTTCAGTTCCAACAGCGTTTAGGACGAGTGATCTCTTCTCTCAATTTGCATCCACCAATTCAGCCACCTCACAAGTGTATACGAGTGATATCAGGTAGAATTCTATATGTGCATATAAAAATACATGTGCTGAATAGGCTACAGAGAAAGGGAGATAGGGATTCACATATTTGCTAATTTTAAAAACACATGTAGAACTATTTCAACAAAAAAATTGACTAGACTTATAACTCCTACATTATATAATGCAAAAGGCAATTCCAACTATACACCATGCGTCCTCTGAACTGCTTGTGTTTCTTCTCTTTTTGGCTTATTTTTCACCATCATATTAGGATTATTAGTCAGAGACTAGTAGGGTATGGGTTATAGTGTCAGGGATTCAGTATTTCAAATGGAAATTGAAAAATGAATCCAATGTGTATGTAAATATGTGCTACACAAAAATCTTCCCACTCACATGCAGAACAATGCCTTGACATTACCTACGCCCCAAGTAAAACACAATTAGAGTAGAAAAGTGTGAAAATCTATGAATACAAATATGGAATGGAATATACTCGGGAGTTCACAACCTTGGAGGTGGTAGAGGAGTTTCCAAAAGTAAAGGACAGGGTAAACACTCCACAAACAAGGAGCTCTGCTGGCCTAAGAATTCTTGGGAAATGGCTTCTGAGGTTGGGCACTTGAAATATATGTTGTTGTCATGAGCTTTAGCTTACTTTGTAGTGAGACCATCAAAGCTGGGTCTGCATCTATGTGACCGAAAGACATGATTTCTTATATTCCAATGAACATGAGGCAGCAGTGCTCAATTCTCTCTTTGTAGATAAACTGTGTCCATTGGAAGCTAAGTGTCTCCCGGTGGGGACTGTGAAGACATTTGGTCATCCTCCACTTTTCGTGGTATTTCTTGCTTCTGCACTGGGAATTTGGTATTTGCTTCACAAAACATAAAAAGTTCATCTGGGATACAGTGCTGGAGGGAGTTCTGTCACGTGTGGTGGGTCAGGGTCTGCAGGAGAATGCACCAACCAGGCTTCTATCCCACATAGCTTGCCCCAATAACCATAGCAACCTGATTCTGAATATTGCCCTGAAAACTCTCCATTTAACAAGATGACTTTACATATAAGGGTCTGATGTCTGCACTATATCAGTCACAAGCCATTTGGAAGCCAATGGCAGATTCACATGGCCCCACCATGATGTTTTATCACACACCTGCCCAACACTGCTCTAGGCCCCCTACTCAGCAGGCTCCAAATTACTGGCTTCTCTTGTTCTACAGGATTTTCATGAAACCCAGTCAAAAACAAGGCACTGTCTGGTATACACATGATCAGCAACAGGACACCAAAGTTTCTGCAGTGCCACCTGGTCATGGGAATTTCAAAAATTTCATGGTATTTATCTAGCAATTTTTCAAGGGTGAAGTTAGAGGCAGTGTGGGTTTCAATTCATTCAGGAACCATTAAGAGTTGAGAAAGTTCATTTCAATGAAAGCTCTGGAGAACTCTCACAGTCAATGCTTCTCAAACAGTTGCCAAAAGGTCTCCTAAAGCCAGGCCAATTGACATCTACAATGTGAGGTCCATGTGTGTTTTGACTCTCAAATATGGCTGCTAAGTATTTCAGAATAAAATCATGTGATATCCTGGCTGAGTTTCTCAGGCCTCTGTGGAAACCACCCTGAACCTAGATCTCAGTTTCCAAGAGTGAGTCTCATGCGTGGCCTCCTAAAATCCCAACACAATTCATGGCAATACTTCTCTGAGGTCAGTTTCAGAACTCAGTCTCTAAGGGGAATCACACCAGAGTTCAAGCCCAGGTGGACCCAGTCATCCCTTCCATCCACCAAAAAATGACCACAATTAAAATCAAAACACTCCCACAGGGCCATCATCTTCTTCCATGTAGACACTCATCATAACCTCTAGCTGGAGGTTTCTATGAGCCCAAGGTAGTGTCCAAATAAGCTCACTTGCCCCTCATTTGCCTAAAATCATGATGGCCTGAACACTCTTCCTGTGAACCAGGAATGATCAAATATTCCTGCTGTTAAAGTGTTCGACTTCTCCAATTTGAGGCCTACTGGCTGTAGGGTATAGATTCTTTATGTGATTTGGAGTCATGAGAAAACCCAAGCAAATATGGGCTAGCCTCTGCAGGGATTTCAAGAACTCATTTGACCCAAAGGATCCCTATTCTCACTTGATGGAGGTCAGGAACCTAAAACAAGAGGGCAAAAATATTCACCCACAATGACTGCTCTTTTGGCCATTTTAGTTTTGGAAACACATGGGATCTTTCTTTAGATCCATCAGGTGCTGAGAATCTAAGCCACAACCTCATACAAGGACAAGAGGCTGATTCAGACACATCCCAATCCAAATCAATTAAGCAAAGAGCCATTGGTGATGTCCATACATTTCCATATGAAAACAGTTTTCTTCAGGCTACACAAAGGGGTGGCCTGAGGCAAAGACCTTCCTGACATTCAGGGTAATAGAAATAGAAGTAAGCAAATGGCCCAAAGAAGGGTTTCTCCACTGAGAATTTACTGGTCACACTGAAATCTGAGTTTTCTTAGATGCTCCCATTCCCTTCAGCTATCCAGTACATGGCCATGTCACAGAACCTTGTGGTGTTACATATTTGGGAAACAAAACCACGAGTCTATTCTGGAGAGTGGCCAGAATTCACGAAGAAAACAGGAACTTTAGAAGATAATAGATTTTGCCCATCCATAAGGCAAGCTGCAGTCCATTCATTAATTGGGCAGTATGAATGCGGGGAAGCTTTCAACTAGAGACAACACATCCATTGATGCATTCTCTTTTCTAATGTCTACAACCACGGATACAGTGGGATACACAGACTTAGAAACACTCACCATGTCAAACGACTTACTAGAAACAGTCCACTCCAAACCAAACAAACCACCTTTCCTACCTATTCTCAGAACATGAGAAAAAACCACAAACTCACACCTACAACGGCAAAGGCACTTCCTTCCCCCAAATAGGTCTGTGACTATCCGGAGTGTCTTCTGACTGGTGGGCCATATTATGTTCCCCCAAAATGGCCTGTCCTGTTTTAGATCTGGTCTCCTTGGCCAACTCTGTGAAGTTGTCAGGAGCCAACGGTGAGCCACTACCTGCTTACTCAGGAAAGGCCCCTCTTCAGAGCTCTGCTGGCATTTGGCCATCCTCACATCAGTGGGTACCAAGAAAGACTGACTATGTCTTTGGGAAAAGCAAACAAGTTAGCCCACTGGAACTGGGAGTGGGACTGGCTCTGCGTGCCTTCCTTCCTGGATCCCAGGTTCAGAGAATTCCATCACCAAGGAAGTGAAGTGAGGTCACTTCTTTCAGGAACAGAATATGCTCACTGCCTTGGTAACCACTTTGTGCTAACAGTTGCTTCCAGGGTTCCCATGAGATGGAGGCTGCCCCAACATCCTGTGACACATTCAGAAGTTAGCATGGTATATCAACCATAGGCACCAGGGAACAGCTCTCCACAGAGGCCTGGTTCAGTCCATCTTGTCTTTATTAAGAAGAGAGAGGCTGATTCAGACCATCAATTAATCCTGACCAGGTTGTTTTTCATGGAAGATTACTATTGCTCTCTCAGGTCCTACATAGCTGCCTATATCTTCTGCAAGGATCATTTCTCCATGGATCTTTGATGTTCTCAGCAGGTGGAAGATCATCTACATTCCTATATTGTAAGACCCACACTGTCCCTGCTCTTAAGTAAGTTATACTGAGGGAACAGTGTATGGTTATGGTTAATAAGTTGTTCAATTTGGGTTACAAATAATTCTGCGGGATGAATAATGGTATTGGCAAAATGCGATGTTTACAAGAGTATATATGTGAAACATAAGTATGAAAGCAGAAATCTAGGTAAGATTTGAAGGCCAGAAGGGCATTGGGGACTTGAGTGGGATACTTAGCTTTGAGTAATGTGCAGCACAGATGTCTCAGATAAATCAATATACACTGGCATCGGACCTTGTACCTTGGATATTGAATGTTGAAGAGAACATCCAGTCAAAAACCGATAGTCGGCAGGATTAGGAAGGTAGTTGGTAGGTTTAGAAAAAAGAGTGAGTATAGGATTTGGACCAAAAGTTCTTTAGCAATAGAATTTAGAGTAGAGAGTGTATGTAAATGTAAGCACATATGAAGAGTCAGTCACAATGATGAACTGGGGAAAAATATAGGAAATCAGATATCAATAGAGACATTAGAAAATCAAGCAAAGTATAAATTGTGTGATAGGGTTAGACATTTTCAACAGTTTTGAAGTTGAATATATAATCTTAGGAAGAAACAAATATGTAGTCAAAAATAGAATTGATATTTGAGAGCATTAGGCAACCTGGACATGGATGTTTTTAGTAATCCATGCTCACTTTCCATTTACGCTTTGGTACAATTGTAAGTGTGACCTATGCTTTTTGTGTCCAGAATATTTCTGTAATAAAATGTGTATGTAGATCAGGTGACAATAGTATTTCTTCCACCAATTCTGGGAGCAATATTTTGAAGACTTACAAATTAGTATGGGGGTACAAATAGGTGTACCCAGTTTCTATGAATATAGACATAATGCATGAATAGACCATACTGTGAATAAATAATATAACTGGATCCACTTTAAATAATGAATTGAATAAATATCTGAAAATTTATAAGAAATTTTACATTGATATGCAATCATTCATTCCAACCAGTTATATATCTAACGATCATCTTAGGGTTACGGTTTATCATGAAGGGTGTGTGAGTTTTGGTTCAAAATTGATTATGGAAATAGAAAATAATATATTTGGAAAAAAGTCTCATGAATAGACCAGTCAAGAGACATAGAGGAATACATGTGTTCTGGAGCAGGAAGTGATTGAAAGTGAAACAAATGCCTATAAATTTGCTAACTAGTGCATAAAATATATATACTATGATGTGCATAAACTGAAGAAATAGTAATGTACCAGTGTGGAATAAAAATTAATGTCAAAATACACATCATGTCCCATAGGAACCTACATGCATTGATGTTAAACTGGGTCAGTTAATGTACACATATTAGGATTTGTATGCACCTTTTACTGAAGTTAGTTTTCAGTACTAGGAAACAAATATGTATTTCGGGTGGATGAATATTTCTAAGAATAATCTTGTGAAAAGTTGATTATTAATCCACATACATGAACATGAATGAATTTAGGGAGTGTATATAAGACACATATATTTCATATTTTTAAAAATATGGAGAGTATATATATATATATATATATATATATATATATATACATATATATATATATATATATACATATATATACACACACACACACAAACACAGACTTTAAAAAGTAGCAATATATATGCCAATCAAAATTCATCATGAAATATATATCATAAAGATGCAAAAACATTCATTTTAGTGAACATGGGTTTATGTATAATGTTGTTCCACTGGGAAGCTCACCCATAGGTTGAATTTTCAGTTCCAACAGCGTTTAGGAGGAGTGATCACTTCTCACACTTTGTATCTGCTAAGTCATATACCTCACAAGGATGTACGTGTGATACCTTGTAGGATTCTATTGGTGCATATAAAAATACATGTGCTGAATAAGCTCCAGAGAATGGGAGACAGTAATTCACATATTTGTTAACTTTAAAAACACATGTAGAACTATTTCAATTAAATATTGAATAGATTTATAACACCTACCCTTTATCATGCAAAAGGCAAGTCCAACTCTGAACTGCAAGTATTTATGTACTGTTTGGGTTACTTTCTTCCATCATATTAGGATTAGTAGTCAGAGTCTAGTAGAATATGGGTTAGTGTCAGGGATTCAGAATTTCAAATGGAAAAAAAGAAAATTAATCTTCCAACTCTCATCCAGAACAATGCCTTGTAATTACCTTCGCCCCAAAAAAGACACAATTAGAGTAGAAGAGTTACAAAATCTGTGATTACATTTCTGGAATCGAAAATGCTCAGGAGTGCACAAACTTGGAGGTATTATAGGAGTTTCCAAAAGTAAGGACAGGGTACACACTCCACAAACATGAAGCTCTGCTTGCCTAAAACTTTTTGAGAAACTGCCAGTGAAGTTGGGCACTGAAATATAGGTTGTTGTCAGGAGTTAAGCTTCCTTTGTAGTGAGACCCTCAAAGCTGGGTCTTCATCTATGTGACCTGGAGGACATCGTTTCCTATTTTCCAATGAACACGAGGCAGCAGTGCTCAATTCTCTCTTTGTAGGTAAACTGTGTCTCCCTGTGTGGACTGTGAAACAATTTGGTCATCCTCCACTTTTCGTGGTGTTTCTTGCTGCTGCACTTGGAGTTTGGTTCATGCTTCACAAAATACAAGGAGTTCAACTGGGAAACAGTGCTTGAGGTATTTCTGTCACGTGTGGTGGGTCAGGGTCTGCAAGAAAATTCACCAACCAGGCTTCTATCTCTCAAAGATTGCCCCCTTGTCCATAGCAACCTGATTCTGAACATTGCCCTGAAACTACGCCATATAACAAGATGCCTTTACATATAAGGGTCTGATGTCTGCACTCTGTCAGTTACAAGCCATTTGGAAGCCAATGGCAGATTCAAATGGCCCCACCATGATGTTTTATCACACACCTGTCCACCACTGCTCTAGGCCCACTACTCAGCAGGCTCCAAAATACTGGCATCTCTGTTCTAAACAATTTTCATGAAACCCTGTCAATCAAGGCACTGTCTGGTACACTCATGGTAAGCAACAGGACATCGAAAGTTTCTGCAGTTCCACCTGGTCATGGAAAATTCAAAAATTTCGTGGTATTTATCTAGCCATTTTTCAAGGATGACGTTGGATGCACAATTATTCAGGAACCATTAAATGTTGAGAAAGTTCATTTCAAAGAAAATTCTAGAGAACTCTCACAGGCAAGGCTTTCCAAAGAGTGGACAAAAGGTCACTTGAAGCCAGGACCATTGAGATCTACAATGTGAGGTCCTATGTCTTTTGACTCTCAACTATGGCTGCCAAGTCTTTCAGAATAAAATCATGTGATATCCAGGCTGAGATTCCCAGTTCTTTGTGGAAAGCCACCCTGGTCCTAGATCTCAGGTTCCAAGGGCGACTCTCATGCGTGGCCTCCTAAAATCCCAACACAATTCATGGCAATTCTTCTCTGAGATCAGTTTCAGATCTCAGTCTCTAAGTGGAAACACACCAGAGTTCAAGCCCAGTTGACCCAGTCATCTCTTCCAACCGCCACACCAATGACCAGAATTAAAACCAAAACACTCCCACATGGCCCTCATTTTCTTCCATATAGACACTCATCATAACCTTGGCTGGAAGTTTTGATGAGGCACACAGCCCAAGACAATGTCAAAATAAGCTCCCTTGCCCTTCATTTCTCTAAAGTCAGTGTTTCCTGGACAACGTTCCTGTGAACCAGGACTGATCAAAGAGGTCTGCCATTAATACTGTTCTGCTTTTCCAATTTGAGGCATACAGACTGTCGGGTATAGTTTCTTTATGTGATTTGCAGTCATGAGAAAACCCAAGCACCTATGCGCTAGCCTCTGCAGGGCTTGAAGAACTCAGTTGAACCAAAGATCCCTGTTATCACTTGATGGAGATCAGGAACCTTACAGAGGAATGCAAGAGACTTCATCACAATGACTTCTCTTTTGGCCATTTTGGATTTGGATGCACACATGGGATCTTTCTTTAGATCCATCAGGTGCTGAGAATCTAAGCGATAATCTCACACTGCACTAAGAGGCTGATTCAGACATAACCCTTTGCAAAGCAATTAAGCCAGGAGCCACAGGTGATGCCCATTTATTTCCATTTGAAAACTGTTTTTTTCAGGCTTTGGAAATGTGTGGCCTTAGGCAAAGTCCTTCCTTTCATTCAGGGCAACAGAACAATAGGTAAGCAAAATCCCAAAGCAGATTTTCTCCACTGAGACTTTCCTGGTCACACTGATATCTGAGTTTTCTGAGATATTCACCATTCTCTTCAGCTATCCAGTACATGGCCATGTCCCAGATTGTGGAGGAGATACATATCTTGAACACAAAACCATGAGCCTATTGGAGAGTGACCAGATTCAGGAAGAGATCAGGAATGTAGGAAGGTAATAGGTGTTGCCCATCCATAAGGTAACCTGCAGTCCATTCATAAATTGGACAGGATGAATTCTGCGAAGAATTCTACTAGACAGGACACATCTATTGATGCATTCTCTTTTCTATTGTCTACAACCACAAATACAGTGGGATACCCAGACATAGAAACACTCACCTTCTCAAAGGACTTACTAGAAACAGTCCACTCCAAACCAAACAAACCGACTTTCCTACATATTCTCAAAACTTGAGACAAAATCACAAACACACAAACACACACACACACACCCACAAAGGCACCTTCTTTCCCCAAATAGGTCTGTGACTATCTGGAGCGTCCTCTGACTGGTGGGCCATACTATGTTTCCCCGAAATGGGCTGTCCTATGTCAGATCTGGTCTTCTTGGCCAAAACTGTGAAGTTATCAGGAGCCAGCGGTGAGCCACTGCCTGTTTTCTCAGGTAAAGCCCCTCTTCAGAGCTTTCCTGGCATTTGTCCATCTTCAATTTAGTAGTTGCCAAGAAAGACTTACTCTATCCTTTTTAAATCCAAAAATTTGAGACCACTGGGACTTAGACTGGGACTGCCTCAGGGTGCCTGGCTTCCTGGATTCCAAGTTCAGAGTGTTCCATCAACAAGAAAGTGACATGGGTCACTTCGTCTAGAACTCAATGAGGTCACTGCCTTGGCAACCACTTTGTCCTAACAGTTGCTTCCAAGGGTCCATGAGATGGATCCTGCCCCTACTTCCTATGACACTTTCACAAGTTAGAATGGAATATCAACCATAGGCAACCGGGAACAGCTCTCCACACAAGCCTGGTTTGGTCCATCTTCTCTACATTAAGAAGAGAGAGACTGCTTCAGACACACCCCTTCATCCTGACCTGTTTTTTTTTTTTTTTGTCATGAAAGATGACTTTCGCACTCTCAGGTCCATCATACCTGCCTACATCTTCTTTAGGGATCATTTCTGCATGGACCTTTGAAGTTCTCCGGAAGTTGAAGATCTCCTACATTCCTGTATTGTAAGACCAACTCTGTCCCTGCTCTTCTGTAAAGTTAGATTGAGGGAACAGTGTATGGTTACAGTTAATAACATGTTTGATTTGGGTTAGGATCATTCTGCTGGATGAATAATGGTATTGGGAACCTGCAATATTTATAAGATTATATAGGTGAAATATATGAATGAAAACAGAAATCTCGGTAACATTTGAAGCCCAGAAGGGCATTGGGTCCTTGATTGGGATACTCAGCTTTTAATTATGTTCTGCACAGATGTCTCAGATAAATCTATACACAATGGCATAAGATCTGATACCTTGGATGATTGAATGTTGAGGAGAACAACCATTCAAAGAGGGAGAGTCGGTAGGATTAGGAAGATAGTTGGTAGGATTATAAAAAAGTGTGAGTATAGCATTTGGACAAATAGTTCTTTAGCAATAGGTTTTCAGGTAGACAGAAAATGTAAATGTCAGCATATGTGAAGAGTCAGTCACAGTGATGAACTGGGGAAAATATGTAGGAAAGCAGATATCAATAGAGACATTAGGAAATCAGGCAAAGTATAAAGTGAGGGATAGCAAAAGACATTTTCAACAGACTTGAGATTGAATATATAATCTTAGGAAGTAACAAATATGTAGTCACCAATAGGATTGACATTTGAGAGCATTAGGCAACCTGGATATGGGTGATTTTCATAATCCATACTCACATTCCATTTAGGCTTTGGTACAATCGTAAGTGTGACTTTGCAATTTGTTGGCCAGAATATTACTGTGATAAAACGTATGTGTAGATCAGGTGACATGAGTATTTCTTGCACCGTTTCTTGGAGCAATATTTTGAAGGGGTATAAATTAGTATTGGGGGTACATATAGGTGTACCATGTATGTATGAATATAGAGATAATGCATGAATAGACCATACTGCGAATAAATAATATAACTTGTTCCAACTTTAAATAATGGATTGAATTGATATCTGAAAATACACAGGAATCATATATTGATATACATACATTCATTCCAACCAGTAATACATCTAATGGTAATATTACGGTTGTGGTTTATCACCAAGAGTGTGTGAATTTTGCTTCAAATTTGATTATGGAAATCGAAAATAATGTGTTTGGAAAGAAATCTCATGAAATGACCACTCAAAAACAAGGAGGAATACATATGTTCTGAAGCAGGAAGTGATTGAATGTGTTACAAATTTCTTTAAATTTGTGAACTTGTGGATGAAATGTATATTCTATAATGTATAAAAACTGCAGAAATAGTAATGTACCAGTGTTTAATAAAAATGAACGTCAAAATACACATCATGTTCCATAGGAATCTACTTGCATTGATGTTAAAGTGGGTCAGCTACTGTAAAAATATAAGGATTTGTTTGCACCATTCACTGAAGTAACTTTTTAGTACTAGAAAACAAATATGTATTTCAGGTGGATGAATATTTTTAAAATAATCTTATGAAAAGTTTAATATAAAACCACATACATGAACAATAATGAATTTAGGGAGTGTATAATAGGACACATATATTTTATATTTTGAAAAATCTAGAGAATATATATATATATATATATATATATATATATATATATATATACACACACACACACACACACACACAAAACACACACAGAGACATTAAATAGTAGCAATATATATGCCAATTAAAATTCATTGTGAAATATATATCATCCACAGATCCAAAATATTAATTTTACTGAACATGGATTTATGTATAATGTTTTTCAACTAAGAAGCTCACTCATAGTCTGAATTTTCAGTTCCAAAAGCGTTAATGAGGAGTGATCTCTTCTCACACTTTGTATCTGCCAAGTTAGCCACCTCTCAAGAATATACGTGTGATACCAGGTAGGATTCTATATGTGCATATAAAAATACATGTGCTGAATAGGCTACAGAAAAATGGAGACAGGAATTCACATGTGTTAACTTTAAAAACACATGCAGAACTATTTCAACAAAAAATTGACAAGATTTATAACTCCTACCCTATATCATGCAAAAGGCAAACCAACTATCCACCATGCCTCCTCTGAAGTGCTAGTATTTCTATTCTGTTTGGGTTACTTTTCTCCATCATATTAGAATTAGTAGTCAGAGTCTAGTAGGGTATGGGTTAGTGTCAAAGATTCAGCATTTCGAATGGAAAATTGAACAATGAATCCAATGTGTATGTAAATATGTGCTACACAAAATTATTCCCACTCTCATCCAGAACAATGCCTTGACAATTCCTTCACCCCAAGTAAGACACAATTAGAGGAGAAGATTTAGAAAATCTGTGAATAAATATGTTAAATGGAATATGCTCAGGAGCTCACAACCTTTGAAGTGGTAGAGTAGTTTCCAAAAGTATGGGACAGGTAAAAACTCCACAAACATGGAGGTCTGCTGGCCTAGAGACTTCTAGAGAAACTGCCTGTGAGTTTGGGCACTTGAAAAATATGTTGTTGTCAGGAGCTTTAGCTTCCTTTCTAGGGAGACCATAAAAGCTTGGTCTGGATCTATGAGACCTGGAGGACATGGTTTCTTATTTCCCAATGTACATGAGGCAGCAGTGCTGAATTCTCTTTTTAGGTAAACTGTGGCCACTGGGGGATAAATGTGTGCCAGTGTGCACTGTGAAGCCATATGGTCATCTTCCATTTTCGTGGTGTTTCTTCCTGCTGCACTGGGTGTTTGGTATTTGCTTCACGAAATACAAAGAGTTCAACTGGGTCACAGTGCAAGAGGAAGTTCTGTCATGTATGGTGGGTCAGGTTTTGCAGGAGGATCCAAGAACTAGGATCCTTTCCCACATATCTTGCCCCTTGACCATAGCACCCTGATTCTGAACAATGTCCTGAAACCTCTCCAAATAACAACTTGCCTTTACATGGAAGGTTCTGCTGGCTGCACCATGTCAGTCACAAGGCATTTGAAGCCAATGGAAGATACACATGGCCCCACCACAGATGTTTTATCACATACCTGCCCACCACTGCTCTAACCTACTACTCAACAGAGTCCAACTTACTGGCATCTCTGTTCTACACCATTTACATGAAACCCAGTCAATCAAGGCACTGTCTGGTATATTCATGATCAGCAACAGGACATCGAAAGGTTTCCAGTGCCACCTGGTGATGGGAAATTCAAAAATTTCATGGTATTTATCTAGCCATTTTTCAAGGATGAAGTTGGAGGCACTGTGAGTTTCAATTCTTTCAGGAACCATTAAATGGTTAGGAAGCTCATTTCAATGAAATCTCTGGAGAACACTCACAGGTAAGGCTTCCCAAAGAGTGGCCAAAAGATCATATGATGTTATGCCCATTTAGGTCTAAAATGTGAGGTCCATATGAGTTTTGACTCTCAACTATGGATGCCAAGTCTTTCAGAATAAAATTTGTGGTATCCTGGCTGAGAGGCTCAGTGCTCTGTGGAAAGCCACCCTGGGCCTAGAACTCAGTTTCCAAGGGCAACGCTCATGCCTGGCTTCCTAAAATCTCAACACTATTTATGGCAATACTTCTCTGAGGTCAGTTCCAGAACTCAGACTCTAAGGGAGTCACACCAGAGTTCAAGAACATGTGGACCAAGTCATCTCTTCCAACCGCCACCCAAATGACCACAATTTAAACCAAAACACTCCAAAGTGGCGCTCATCTTCTTCCATATAGACACTCACAATAACCTATGGCTGGAGTTTTCCATGAGGGGCACACCCCAAGACCGTGTCCAAAATAAGCTCTCTTGCACCTAATTTGCCTAAATTCAGGGTGGCCTGGACACCCTTCTTGTGAACCAGGAGAGATTAAGTAGGCCTCCCGTTAATACTGCTCCGCTTCTTCAATTTGAGGCCAAATGACTGTGGGGTTTGGATTCTTTATGTGAATTGGAGTCTTGAGAAAACCCAAGCAAATATGGGCTAGCCTCTGCAGGGCTTTGAAGAACTCATTTGACCCAAAGGATCCCTAATCTGACTTGATGGAGGTCAGGAAAGTTACAGAGGAAGGCGAGAGACTTCATCCACAAGGACTGCTCTTTTGGCCATTTTGTTTTTGGATGTAAACATGGGATCTTTCTTTAGATCCATCAGGAGCTGAGAATCTAAGTCACAGCCTCACACAGGGTAAATAGGCTGATTCAGACACATCCTATCCAAAGCAATTAAGCAAAGAGCCACAGGTAATGCCCATTCATTTCCATTTGAAAACTGTTTTCTTCAGGCTTCAAAAAGTGGTGGACTGAGGAAAAGACCTTCCTGACATTCAGGGCAACAGAAGAATAGGTAAACAAAAGGCCCCAAGCAGGGTTTCTCCACTGAGACTTTCCTGGTCACACTGATATCTGAGTTTTCTGAGATGCTCACCATTCCCTTCAGTACATGGTCATGTCACAGAGCTTCGAGGTTGTACATATCTTAAACAGAAAACCATGAACCTATTCTGGAGAGTGGCCAGAATTCAGGAATAAAACAGGAACTAAGGAAGATAGCAGGTGTTGCACATCAATAAGGCCAGCTGCAGTCCATTCATAAATAGGGCAGGATGAATGCTGTGAAGCTTTCTACTAGACAGGACATATTCATTGATGCATTCTCTTTTCTAATGTCTACAACCACGGACACAGTGGGATACACAGACATAGAAATTCTCGCCTTGTCAAACGACTTACAAGAAACAGTTCACTCCAAACAAAACAAACTGCCTTTCATACCTATTCTCAGAACATGAGACAAAACCACAAACCCACACCCACACAACAAAGGCACCTCCTTTTTCCAAGTAGGTCTGTGACTATCCGGAGTGTCCTCTGACTGGTGGGCCTTACTATGTTCCCTGGAAATAACCTGTTCTGTCTCAAATCTGGTCTTTTTGGCCAACTCTGTGAAGTTGTCAGGAGCCAGCGGTGAGCCACTGCCTGCTTTCTCAGGAAAGGCCCCTCTTCATAGCTTTCCTTGCATTTGGCCATCCTTACATCAGTAGGTCCCAAGAAAGACTGAGTCTGTCCTTGGTATATCAAAATAAGTTTGACCACTGGGACTGGGACTGGGACTGGCTCTGGGTGCCTGGCTCTCTGGATTCCAAGTTCAGAGAGTTCCATCACCAAGGAGTTAGGTGTGGTCACTTCCTTTTGGAACTGAATGAGGTCACTGCCTTGGCAACAACTTTGTCCTAACAGTTGCTTCCAAGGTTACCATGAGAAGGAGTCTGCTCCTACTTCCTGTGACACTTTCACAGGTCAGAGTGGTATGTCAACCATAGGCATGCAGGAGCAGCTCTCAACACATGCCTGCTTTGGTCCACCTTCTCTACATTAAGAAGAGAGTGGTTGATTCAGACACATCCCTTCATCCTGAGCAGGTTGTTTGCCATGGAAGACTTTTGCTCTCTCAGGTCCTTCGTACTTGCCTACATCTTCTCCAGGTATCATTTCTGCGTGGACCTTTGAGGTTTTCAGCAGGTGGAAGATCCTCTATAATTCTGTATTTTAATACCAATTCTGTCCCTGCTCTTCTGTAAAATTAGATTGAGAGAACAGTGTATGGTTAGGATTAATAACAGGTTCGATTTGGTTTAGAAAGGAAACTACACTGTTGAGCAAACAGGGTCCTACAGTTAGCAATAATATGAGGATTTTTAATGGACCGGCCATGGCAGATAAAAGCGTAGTTAATCAGGTCACTATGTGAACCAAGACTCAAACCTCCCTTTTGGGGCCTCTGTCTCTCTTTGATGCTCTTCAAGTCGTTTTCTTAATTTACTCATAGATTCTTTTACAACTCCAGTATTGTCGGCATAAAAACAACATTCTTCCCTCAATGCAAGCAAAAAGGCACCTTTCTCTCATAAAGAGGAGGTCCAACACTCGCCTGCTTTGTAAAACAACTTCAGAAAGAGAGAGGTTAAAATTCCTGTAAAGCTGTGATGTTGGTTTTTAATGTCTTTAAACTTTGGCATATTTCTGCTTCTAATTGTGTCTTTGTTGTGTCTCATGGACTAGCCCACCCCTTCAGCAACTATTATTTCTAATAGGATGGCTAAAGTGAGGGATACAGGTTCCCAGTGGAACCGGGTTTTATGCCCCCTATTTGATCTTTAAATGAAACTAAGTCATGATAGAGAACTCTGGAAAACATCTGCATCATTACATAATTAATCACATATATTGACCATTTTATGAAAACATAAATAATGTTAAAGTGTATAGAATTATACTGTTGTAGGGACGGACAAGGAAAGGGACCTAAGATAGCACCAAACACAGGAAAACAGTCTTATTTGGTTGCTTCCGGATTTAGAGGGCATTGCTTCTGTTGTAATCAATTAATCCCCTGAACCCCAAGTTTCGGTAGTTTTAGAATTTGTACCCAACATGTAAGGGAAGTGGCTCAGAAGTTCACAGTCTGTAGAAATTCACAGAAATCAGTTTTTGTTTCTGTTTTTGTTCCTCTGTTCTGGGCAAGTTAACTTTTCAAAGACACCTTGGAAAGGGAGAGCTTTTTTGTCTCTTTTTTTTCTCCCTGCCAGCTGTCACCATGAAGCCCAATTGGTAACTTTTTTATCTTAGAAATCTAGCCATCTCTGTGAAGCCCCAGCTCAAGGCCAGAGGCCTTGTTCACATATTTTGTGAAAATCTAGTAAGGCGGTGTCAAGCTAAGGGGTGGTGAATTTTCCAGCCAGTGGCCAAGTAGAACAGGGCAACACGAAAAGTGGAAGTTTATCTACATTGAACTCTTTCAGAGGGACTCTTTTGCTGAAAGACCTAATGTAAGCCTCGGTAAAGACTTCTGGAGAAGGTTATTTAAGACATATCTATGGACCTGGTACAGAGGGGGAAGACGGGGAAGGCGAGGCTGAGAGCAGCTCCGTGGATCTGAGAATGAGGAAGATGAGATGTAAAAGAATAATGGAAAAGGGGTTTGGGATTTTCCTAGAACAAAACTTGAGCAGTAGAACAGGTAGAGCAGAGGTGAAGATGGGAGTGAGTATTCCAAAAAGCCTGTGAGGGACTTTAAATTCTTAGTAACCTGTTTTCAGTGATGACAAAGCAACTTTAAAGGCTATTTTTATTACATCTTGGATAGGGGTCTGAGGGCTCTTCTCAGCTGGTTTGAGCTTTGGTTTAGCTTCTTAGAGGACTTGGTGGGACCTAGTGCAGGCACAGACAGAAAAAGAGAGGAGTGAGTGAGTGGAGGGTACCTCGGTACCTGCTACCTCAGCAAGGGGGCAATGGTCTGAGAACTGGCGGAGGTTTGGGTTTTTGATGTAGTAATTGGAGGGAAGAAATCAGGTTGCTGAGGTGGGAGTGACAGCAGAGAGTCTAGAGCAGAAGGCTGAGGGTGAGGAACTATTGGAGAAGCATAGTACAGGATGTGAGTGAAGGAGGGAAAAGGATTCCACATAGGGGAATTTTCCCCTTTTGAGCACTTGCCGAAGTTAAAAATGTCACGCAGAATTTGAGCATTTAGAGAACCCTCTGGGGGCCATAGTTTTTGGTTGTCTAATTGGTTATATGGCCAATGCTGTGTACTGAATTTGATGAGGAGTTTGGGTTCCACCAGGCAGCCCTGGTATGCTCACATCCCCATGAATTACACAAGAAGTTGGCTTTCCCCCCACACAGCCATGGCTGTTTGTGGCTTTGATAGTCCGCCGGGCATATATAGTAATCTAGGCTAACCAACCTGAATCTGGCTCGCGTTTCCGTGCATCCATAATGTTTGTTTCAATTATCTATGGTATGGAAGGGATTTAATGGAACTTTAGTGGGATCCTCTTCATTGGGGTTATCTCAAGAGGAAAGACCTATACCAAGCTGAAAAATGTCTGGGTGGAGAGATAGCCACCAGGTCCCTAAGGGGGCTGTATGCGAGATAGACCATACTTCTTGTCTAGTAGGATTTCAGATCAGCCTTCACTGCTGAACAGGCTGATGAGGGTTAGGAGTACTGGTGGCCAAGGGGAGAGTCTATAGTCTTGTCCACATAGCGAATATGCAATTTGAAATGGTTACCAGTTTTTTCCAGTTTCCAACCAGAGTCTGGACACAGCAAAGGCTTGAGATGAGAGGCATGGATCCAAAAAGTGATTCTGTCTACTTTTATGGCTGTAGGTGTTATAAGTAGCACCTGGTATGTTCCTTTCCAGCGGGGTTCTAGGAATGACACCTTATGTTGTCTTATGTAGACGAAGTCTCTTACTTGATATTGATGTGGAATCCCCTCGTCCCCAGGTTGGTAGGCAGTGGCCAGCTGTTTCCACAGTTATCACTGAGTTCTTTCAATGGCTTTAAGTCTGTCAAGCAAGGGGTGTGGAAGGGATTGTTAGGCCTTAGAGTTGGGGATTAGGTCCCTTACTGGATGATGGGCATCATAGAGAATTTCATAGGGGGTGAGGTTACACAAAGAAACTGAGGGAGTATTTCTCGCATGAAACAGTGCATAAGGCAGGAGCATAGTCCAATCTTTTATGCCGGTCTCTAAGCTTAATTTTGTTAAGGTCTCTTTAATGGTTCTATTTATTTTTTCTACCTCTCCTGAGCTCTGGGGTATATAAGCATAATGTAACTTACAATTAATCCACACCTGACTTACCTGGGCCATGAACACAAGTCCATTATTAGACCCTATTATCTTAGACAGACCGTATCTTGGAAAAATATATTCCAGGATCTTCTTGAGAACCATTTGCGCCATTTTTTTTTTTTTCTGTGTGTGTGTGTGTGTGTGTGTGTGTGTGTGTGTGTGTGTGTGTAAGGCTTCAATCCATCCTGAGACTGTATCCACAAAGACTAGGAGATATTTAAGTCCATACCTTGCTGGCTTAATTTCAGTAATGTCCACTTTCCAGAATTGTCCTGGTCTGGTTCCTCGTAGGTGCTTTCGTCTAAGAAACTTGGAAGGGTAAGCATTAAACAATTGACTGACCCGACAGGCTTTTGTTACCAGTTCAATTATTTCCTTTCGCTGTGAGTCAGTTAGTGGAAAACTCTGTTCTTAATCCTACAGGAATGCCTGCAGTTTCTTTGAACCAAGGTGAGTGAGTTGATGTACATTTTTAACGTAGTGTAGGGCTTTCTGTAATTGCAGGCTGAGCTCAGTAAAGTTGAGGCGTTCAATGTCAGTGTCCTTAGATGTTATCTAAAACTTCCTGGTACTTAGGGGTCCATTGGAATTGGGCATCTCCCTTTAACAGCGGGTATAAAGGAGCAGCTAAGGACTCAAACCCATTTATCCATAACCTGCAAAACCCAGCAATCCCAAGAAACTCTTAGTTGTCTGCTGTAAGATGGGGTTGGTATCTGCTCAATGGTTTGTTTTCTGGGCTCAGTGAGCCATCGTTTACCGCCCCTAAGGAAATAGTCGAGGAAGATTACTTCTTGCTGGCAAATTGGGCAATTTTGGCCGAAGCTCTATACCCGAGTTGAGCAAGCTCGGATAATAGTGCTTGGGTCCCAGTTCACAGTTTTCCTTGGTGTTGGATGCCAGTAGCAGGTGATCCACATATTGAAGCTGGGTGACTTCGGGGTGTGTAGTTCAGAAATTGTTGAGATCTCTGTGAAGGGCTTCATCAAAGAGAGTGGGGGAGTTTTAGAACCCCTCTGCGAGTCTAGTCCAAGTTAGTTGACTAGACTTTCCGGTTTCTGGGTCTACCCACCCAAAAGCAAACAGCAACTGACTATCTTTATGCAGAGGCAAGCAAAAGAAAGCTTGTTTTAAGTCCAGAACAGTATACCATTTCTGCTCAGGGTTCAGAGTGCAAAGCAGATTGAACAGATTAGGTACCGTGGGGTGAATGTCCTGCACTCTGTTGTTGATCTCTCTTAGGTCTTTAACAGGGTGATAGTCCCTGGTTCCTGGCTTTTTCTTCTAATAGCAGGGGAGTGTTCCAGGCCAATTGACAGGGCCTTAGGACACCTAAGGCCAGATATTTCTGAATATAGGGCCTTATCCCATCTTTAGCTTTTTATGCTTAGAAGATATTATTTGACATTGATTGGGGAGGCTGAGGTTTTTAACTCCACTGTTATTGGAGGTTGTTTCACGGCCAGGCCTAACACAGCAGTTTTTGCCCAGGCATCTCGGTAATCTGTTATCCATTTCTGGGGTAGCTTGCCTGTTTGATCAGTCTTGGGGGGTGTGAAGAGTGGACGTTCATCTTCTACTAATATAGTTAAAGCCGTGACTATAGGAGTTTTTACTGAAGGATTTAGAAATTTCATTTGGGGGCCTTCAGGGTTAAAAGTTATTTTGGCCCAGAGCTTGGTGAGCAGATCTCTGCCCATCAATGGGTGCGGGCATTCTGGGATTACTAGGAAGGAGTGATGGATTTTTCCTTTCCCCAGGTCCATGGTCCTCTTAGTAGTCTAAGCCCGATATTTACTGCCATTAGCCCTTTGAACTACAGACCTTTTATTTGATAGACGGCCCAATGGGGCCTTAAGGGCTGAGTATACTGCTCCTGTGTTCACTTCAAAGTTTACTGGGGTCCCCTACACTTCAAATGTTACCCTGAGCTAGGGGAAAGAATCTGAGCCCCAACTTTCTTAGTCATCCCCCAGAGTCAGAATGGCTGGCTGGCGTGTCTGTCTCTTTATAGGGCACTCTTTGGCCCAGTGTCCTTTTTTTTTACAGTAGGCACATTGATCTGAGGCCAGGGGTGGCCTGTGGCATGGGCCCAGGTATCGCTTCCTGTCACCTTATGTCTTAATTTCTGGCCTCTTTCTTGTTGTGACCAGGATCTTAGTCAATGCCTTAGTCTTCCTTTTGCTTCTCTCATCCTCCCTCTGCTCCCTTTCTTTTTCCCTGTTTCTCTCTTATAATATACTTTTTCGGCTTCTCTGACTAAATCTCTCTTTTAACTTTTTTTTTTTAATATCCATGGCAGCTTCAACAATTAAGGCCATCGTGACAGATGCCTTTTGATCTGCTGCCTGATGATCGAAAGGAGTATATCTCTTATATGCCTCCATAATTCTCTCTAGAAACATATAGGAAGATTCATCAGGCCTTTTAATAATTTCTCTTAGCATGGCCAAATTAGTTGGTCACCTAGCGGCCCCTTGGATACCCACTATTAGAGCCTCGCAATAATTGGACAGATGCTCCCTATCTTCAAAGGTGTTGGGGTCCCAGTTGGGTTGGTTAAAGGGGAAGGCAGCTTTTATTATGTTGGGCAGTTGTGTTGGTCGCCCATCAGGTCCGAGGATATTTTTTTCTAGCTTCCAGGAGGTTTTTCTCTCATTCCTCTGTCATGAAGAGAGTCCCTAAGAGTTGTTGGCAGTCATTCCAAGTAGGCAGGTGTGAAAACGTTGGCGAGTTCTCTGAGTTTTTTTAGCCGGGCCAGCTTCCTCCAGGGAAGGAGGCGCTGTGTGTGTCATGGGACAGTCATCTGGAGGGCGCTGGGCCATTCTGGCTTCCTCGAATGGTGGAGAGGCTGAGTCAGCTGCAGGGGAATTACTTACAGGGTTTTGGGGGTTGGGGGACAAGGGCAGAGGATAAGGACGTGTAGAGTCTTGAGACTCAGGGAGAACAGAAGGTGGAGGTTGAGGAACAGAGAGTTTGAGAGATAGAATCATAGGGGAAGGAGTAGGAGTGGGTGCAGGGACAAGGAAAGGCTTCACCCATGGAGGAGGAGATTTGCAGAGGTCCTGACAAGTTAAGATATATGGCTCTTGATCTGGATGTCTATGTGGCCCCGGCTGAAAGACAATATGTCAGATTTTTCAAATTAGTGCGAAGTAGAAACATCCTTCTAGAGGCCATCTGACTACAAAGGTGGGTTATTCTGAGACACAGAATCTGCCAGGTCTGGTGTTTTACTGAAAAAGAAAGATTCTGAGCCCTTAAGCAGACTTTGGTCCAGTGATTAAGGGTCAGGGACAGAGGCATTGAAGTGCTCTGTCCCATAATGAAATATACACAGACAGTGAAAGCAACAACACACGACACAGACAAGACAAGAAAATAAAGACAGGCAATGGACGTCCAATACTGAGACCAGGACTGAGTAGCCGGCAAAACCTGATGGGCTGGCAATTCCGAATCTGAAAGAAAATATCACTGAGTCGAGGAGACTATGGTTCCTCGATTTCCCGAGTCCATCCCCCAGGGACATGGCCTGTGGCTCTGTGACATGTGTGTCAGCCACCGTGGGAGAGAGCTCACGCTCTTTACCAATAGCCATTTTGTCAAACCCTAACCTGAATCCTGAAACCAGAAAGAGGGGCCTTATTTACCCCCAGAGCATCCCGTTGGGGGTCTTTCATCTGCAGCTGCCGGATCTCGCTGGGGCCACCAGAAGTAAAGGTCGGGTGAGCATCGATGAAAGAGACCACCAAGAGACTGTCTAATGCAACAGCAAAGGGTTTATTGGGAGTCCGGCATGCAAGGGCTCAGAGCTCGCTTGAATAGAGCAGAGAGCCCTGAGAACAGCTTAAGAAGTGCTTATATATTTTCCTTGGAGAGGGCAGGGAGGGAAGTTTATTGATGGGTAAGGGCGAGTGGGCGGTTTGCGTGCAAATGGTTGATGGAGTACATTCTGCAGTTTGGCAGTTGGGGGCAGCACATTCTGGGAACAAGAAGAGCAAACAGTTCTCAAGATTTCAACAGTGTTTTATTAAGCATACAGAAAAACAGGAAGTGACAAGTACCTATTTTATTAACCTTTCAATATAAGTATGAAAACAGAAATCTAGGTTAGATTTAAAGCCCAGAAGTTCATTTGGCCCTTGATTGGTATACTTAGCTTTGAATTACATTCCGTAGAGATGTCCCAGAAATATGGATATACAATGACACAGGACCTTGTACCTTCTCAGAGGTCAGTTCCAAAACACAGTCTCTAAGGGGAATCACACCAAAGTTCAAGACAAGATGGACTCAATTATCTCTACCAACCGCCACACAAATGACCACAATTAAAACCAAAACACTCCCAAATGGCACTCATCTTCTTCCAAATAGACACTCATCATAACTTCTGGCAGGAGGATTCCATGAGAGGCGCAGCACAAGACAGTGTCCCAAATAATCTCCCTTTCCCCTCATTTGCCAAAAGTCAGAGTGGCCTGGACACCCTTCCTGTGAACCAGGAGTGATCAAATATGCCTGCCATTAATACAGCTCTGTTCTTCAATTTGAGGCCTACTGACGGTGGGGTTTAGATTCTTTATTTGAATTGGATTCATAAGAAAACCCAAGAACCTATGGGCTAGCATCTGCAGGGCTTTGAAGAACTCAATTGACCCAATGGATCCCTTTTCTCACTTGATGGAGGTCAGGAACCTTACAGAGGAATGCGAGAGACTTCATCAACAATGACTGATTTTTTGGCCATTTTGATTTTGGATCCACACATGGGATCTTTCTTTAGATCCATCAGGTGCTGATAATCTAAGTCACAGGCTCACACAGAACCAAGAGGCTGATTCAGACACATCCCTTTACAATGCATTTAAGCAAAGAACCACAGGTGATGCCCATTCATTTCCATTTGAAAACTGTTTTCTTCAGGCTTCACAAAAGCGTGGCCTGAGGCAAAGACCTTCCTGACATTCAGGGCAACAGAACAATAGGTAATCAAAAGGCCCTTCGCAGGGTTTCTACTGAGACTTTCTGGGTCACAGTGATATCTGACTTTTCTGAGATGCTTGCCATTCTCTTCAGCTATCCAGTACATGTCCATGTCACAGTGCTTGGAGGTGGTACATATCGTGGATGCAAATGCATGAACCTATTCTGGAGAGTGGCTAGATTTCAGGAAGAAAACAGGAACTTAGGAAAATAGCAGGTGTTGCCCATCGATAAGGCAAGCCCTAGTGCATTCATAAATTGGGCAGGATGAATGCTGGGAAGCTTTCTACTTGACAGGAAACATCCATTGATGCATTCTCTTTTGTAATGTCTACAAGCACGGACACTGTGGGATACACAGACATAGAAACACTCGCCTTGTGAAACAACTTACTAGAAACAGTTCACTCCAAACCAAACAAACCGACTTTCCTGCCTATTCTCAGAACATGAGACAAAACCACAAACACACATCCACACCCACAAAGGCACCTCCTTCCCCAAGTAGGTCTCTCACTCTCCAGAGTATCCTCTTACTGTTGGGCCATACTATGTTCCCCCGATATGGCGTTTCCTGTCTCAGATCTGGTCTCCTTGTCCAACTCTGTGAAGTGGTCAGGAGCCAGCTGTGAGCCAATACCTACTTTTTCAGGAAAGGCCCCTCTTCAGAGAACTCCTGGCATTTGGCCATCCTCACATCAGTAGGTACCAAGAAAGACTGACTCTGTCCTTGCTAAATCAAAGCAAGTGAGACACTGGGACTGGGACTGAGACTGACTCTGTGTGCCTGGCTTCCTGGATCCCAAGTTCAGAGAGTTCCATTACCAAGGGATTGAAGTGAGGTCACATCCTTCAGGAACTGAATGAGGTCACTGCCTTGGCAACCACTTTGTCCAAACAGTTGCTTTCAAGCGTACCATGAGAAGGAGGCTTACCCTATTTTCTGTGGCACTTTCACAAATTAGAATGGTATATCAACCATAGGCACCAAGGAACCGCTCTCCACACAGGCCTGATTTGGTCCATCTTCTTTATATTTGGAAGAGAGCCTTTAGTCCAGGGAGCACTGCAGTGAACCTCTGCACTAAAACTATTAGCAAGCACCTGATGGAGGACGCCTCCATAGGTAAGTGGCTCCTTTATAACATCTGATATCTGGTTAAGGGAGCTCTCATCTGATGACAGAGATGTGGCACGGGGAGGCTCACATATACTTCTGTCCAGGACAGTAACGAGAATCTTTCTGTCCTCTGTTCTGTTCTGTAGGGAATTCCTCTGGAACTGTAGAGAGGTGCCGACGGGCACGCATGCGCTCCTACCCTGGAGCTTTAGCAAGATGTTGCACTCTTCCCCTGTTTCTGTGTTTAGGCACTGGGTTTCTGTTTTTTTGTGTTCTGTGTTCTATTTTTTGGTTTTTTGTTTGTTTGTTTTTGTTCGTTTTGTTGTGTGATTTTGATGGTAAAAACTTAAGTATATTGGACATGAAAATCAGAAATAAAGAGATTAAGCCTGACACCCCTTTGGACTGTGTTTTAAGGAACTGCAATGAACTTTATCCCCCATTGTAAAGCAGGATGATAGAAGCCCCTAGCTGGCTGCCTGGAGCACACCCATTGCAGAGGGCTATGCCTGCTGGGGACCTAAGAACTGAGTATCTCCCAGGTTAACAAGTGAAACTCCTTTAAAACCCCTTGTCCCTCCAGATAAAGAGAGTCACAACTTTGGCAGAGTCCCCTGTGTTTCTCCTTTGTTAGCCAAGCAATAAAACTCCTTTTTTCTTTTTCTCAAAACCCAGTCCTCATTATTAAATTTGTATTAATTGGCTTCAAGGTCAGGAACCAAACTTTAAGTTACAAATCTTGTACCCACCCTCCGCCCCTGAACTTTGTGAGAGCTATCTACTGAAATGTTAGGAGATAGAGCATGCTTGATGTGGAACTGAATCAGAGGAGCTAATCCTGTATGTAAAAGGGGAAACTGAGGGACTCCCAGCAGCTGCCAAAGCCCTGTTGATTCAGGGAATTACCTCCTTCCTTCCCTGCACTGTAAGGATTATGCCACCTCTGTCTTGTTAAAAAAAGAGAAAAAGAAAAAGGTGACACTAAATGCAGTAAAGTCACCATGGAGACACTTTATTTTACATTTCAGGTTGCCCTTCTGTGAAAACATCTGGTCCCCTTGTGGGGACATCTATGGTGCCACTGCTGTAGGAGATTTTTCTCTTATCTGCTCTGGTTTAAAGGGTTCTGTCTGACAGCCATAGTCTGGACCTCCTTTCTGTCTGTATTGTGTCTTTGTTTCTGGCCCTTTAAGGCATCTGCAATAATGTGTTGATATTATAAATTGTTTTTGGGGAATGATCTTAGCTGAATGTGTGTCTAAATGATGATGTTTTATTTTAACAATCTGGTAACTGAATGGGTTTTTGAAGCATTGCACAATCTTGCAGTAAAAAGTCGGGTTTATGTAATTGTTTAGTTTATGATTTCAGATAATTCATGCCAGAGAACTTAAATACTTAGGATGGATAAATGAAGAACTCTACTTCCAAGTTGGCAAGAAACTTCCCAATCATACGGTCTTTTTTTTTTTTTTCACCAATTTTGAATTGGGTAGCCTGGGAAAATGTCACTGTGTGTACCAGTGCATTAATTTGGACATAAATAGTAAATCATAGTATGGTGTCTGTTGACCAAACAAGATGTAAAGATATAAAATTTTGTGAATTGTATCTTAAACTTGTATCATAATTTTCAACATCTGAACCTGAAAATTATGGTTAAAATGCCTTAGTCCTGAGATGTCTGTTCAGAATAGCAGTTTTTTTGCTGCTCCTTGCAGACCTCAGCCATGACTTATGTTGAAATGCAAATGAAAGAAGCCTGCAAGCTTTGTAGGAGAGTGATTTGAGGTCTAAGGGAAAAAAAGGTAAATTGTATGTTATTTACTAATTACTGGCAAGTCATTTTTTCTAGGACTCTTATTTTTTTTCTTAGATACTTTATGTTTTTTGACCTCATGATTTTGAGCATACAGACCTAGGTTAATGTTTTTCTGATCAGTTCTATCTTTGACCAACTGTGGACTTTTTGAAACATTGCAATAAAGATTTCAACTACGAAAAGCTACAAGGCCTTTACTATTATTATGTGTGCACAAATTGTTATGTGTTGTATGTCTATATATACATATGTCCGTATATCATATATATGATACACAAATTAACATATATAAGGAGCGCTCATAAAAAAATAGCGCTCGTAAAAACAAATTTTAAAAAAGTGCATCCAAAGATCTTTAATTCACGTGATTTAAATGTTTCAATTTAAATTGGATAAAGAGATAAAAACAAATGTCTTTAAATTTAAGCTTACAAAGTTTTCTAGGTGTTCAAACATCTAACAAAATATTAACATCCACAAAATGTTTAATATGCCTTGGCTCTTGTACCTTTCCTTCAACATAAAAATGGTTTACACTGTTCAATACATTTCTCTAACTTTTTGATAAAAAAGTAAAGTAAATTTGATATGGGATTACTCATTCATGAGTACTTTTGTTACATATCTGATTGATTTACTAAGATCTGTATTTTATTTAGTAAACTCTGTATAAGATTGTAAAAATCAGTCATGTGTTAATGAGACAAAAATTTCTTAAAACATAAGTTTACCCATAACATTGAGTTTATTAAGATTTATGTTTTCTAGAGCAAGCAACCATAAAAATTAAACAACTGATTAAATAAAAACTGTTATTTTAGAGCACTGTACTGCCATTTCTTTAAAAGCCAAACTTGATTAATGTAGAAACATAAATGTAATTGTTATGCTATTAATGTTTTCATATCTTACAGGTATGCAAGTCTGTAAGGTAGAAACATTTAAAGAGTATTATATCAAGCTGGTGCTCTGAAGTTGTGTGGTAAAAAATATATTGTGGATTTATTTACCTGTTATCAATAAGATATGTAAATTTTTATGTTACTTTTTACATTGGGGAACAATTTAAATGTATTTTTAAGTTAATTAGAGCCTAATCTTTGTAAAGGTTAAAAACTTTCAGCCTTTCTTTAATTCATGTTTTAAATGTGATATCATATGGTGTTAGCTAATGTTCATGTGACCTCAAACAATTTATTTAAACATTGTCAAATGATATTAAAAAATAAAGATCAGCTTTAGAACTAAAATAGTTAAGATTTATAAAGAGCCCTGCCTTACCTGAGATAAGGCTCTGTGTCCCATCTTACTACATGTGAGAATGACTATGAAACCATTAGGTCAGATAATATTTCTTTAAAGTTATGTTAAAAAGGTTTTTTTTTTTTATTGTCAATATTCCTAGGATCTCAAACAGGGGATATAATGTATAATTCAGCCAAAAAATTCAGGGAAGATATTACACGAACTAAGTATTTTTACTTTTGTTAATTTTAGTTTGAAATTTTCTTATAAGTGATCTAAAGATTCCCTGTTAGTGTTTTACAAATGTGTTGCTTTAAGAACACAACATGGGTTTATTCAAGATAATAAGTCATCAACTACAATACAGACAGAATAATACAGATCCCAATTAATAAAAAGGTAATTATAAAGTTATAGACATTAAAGCCCAGTACTCTTAATGTAAGGCTGTTAAAATTTATTTGCTGGATTTTTAAGATTAGGATTTAAAATGAATGTTAAATGAAAAGGGCCAAGAAAACCAATATTTGGCTCTTGTCCTCTGAGTCAGTCTGAATCCAGGGAACAGGGGACTTCTCTAAAGAGCTTTGCAACTCTGAGCCACATAACCTCCTGATCAGGGAGATTAATGAGACCACTGGAGAACAGAAAGCCAATCAGTGCATTTGTTACAAAGAGGAGAGTCATCATAGAAAGGAGACATCCATGATGCTTCTGAGGGAAGTCAAATGGTCAAGCAAGACCTGGACCCACCTAGCGCAAATGGCACTAGCAGAACTGAGAATCTCTTCTCAAGTTTCCCCAGAATTGATTCCCACAAAAGCTCAGCTGACTGTTAACAATAGATAGAAACAAAAGTCAGTTTGACTGCTTCATCTTAAACACTTAGCAAAGACAGTCAAGACCAAAATACAGCCACTCCTGGGCATTTTAAATAATAATAATAATAATAATAATAATAATAATAATAATAATAATAATAATAAAATTTTAAGGTATGCACTTTATCTTATCCTCCCAAAATAAGTAAGACTGGAGGCTACAAAGAAGGATTCTCACACAGGAATGCCTAATACTTATAAAAAGAGACTGTCAAGAAGAGCTGCCACAGGCAGAAGTTTTCAGTTTAAGACCTACAGATATTCCTAACCTACACAGGTAGGCTTGGTGTTTGCTAGTACGATTATCCAGCCCTGAGTAACAGAATTAAAGGTTTCTCTATTAGACGCAGAGGTCATACTAGTAAAAGGATTTTTACAAGATCAGATGACATTAAATTATTAAACTGTGTCTTATTGGGAGGGCCAACTGTAACACTTAAAGTTAAATATTAAGTTGACAGTCCTGATAATTGGGGATATTAAAGACTGGTGAGGGAATTTCTATACAGTGACATGTTCCAGCTGCTGCAACATTTATTCAGTACTCATGGTTTTTGTTTCACTCATAGAAGAATCCATTCACAGATGACTTTACAACCTGTTCTTCCCCAACCTGACTTCAAACCGAACTGACTTCTAAAGGGCAACTCATGTCTCTCAACTGACTTCTAATAGGCAACTCGTGTCCCTCACGACGAGCCCACTCACGTCACCCTGTCTCAGGACAGAAGAAGAAAAAATTAGTGATGCCACTCTTTTTACAACAATGGAGAGAAAGATAAATAGACTATCAATATAAATAATTAATTAAGTCAGGTAAAATCAGGGAGATCGGTTTTGGGTGAGTTGTAAAAATTTGGAGACTCTTATCTGAGGGATTAAAATTTCCTCAGTGCTCTTCCCATAATCTATCAAAGATTTGAAAGGGACACAGAGAAAAGGGGGAAATTGTAGACCCAACCTGATCTTTTATTAAAATTGGGAGCCATCATGCCACAAAGCCATGAAAAGATAATTTTGGCTTTACCATAAATTACTTCAAATTCTGAACCTGCGTGGAATGCCTGCCCACGCCTTGAACTCACGCATGCCCAGCTCTCTGACCAGATAGCAGCCCTCTCTGAAACTTTAGTGACACATCATAAATATTTGCCTTCTCTGGCCAGACAACAACCCTCTCTGAGGCTCTAATGGTCCTCATGAATTCTGATGTAGGGACAGCAAAAAAATTGTAAACTACCTTTAATGTGATGTTTATCAGAGTTCTGTTATCTGTAACCCCCCTTTGGTGTAACTTTCTGGGCTATAAAACTGGGCTGTAGGAAAGCTGGGGATGCTGTCTTGTTCTCACCATTTTGGGAGGGAGAGGCAGCACGGCCGGTGGAAATAATAAGCTTAATTTTATTTGATTTTAATTTGAGTCAGTGGTCTTTTCTAGCGTCCTGGTCTAACAGGTAAACACTCCAAAGACGTGGAGCTCTGCCGGCCTAAAGACTTCTTGAGAAACTTCCTCTGAGGTTGGGCACTTGAAATATATGTTGTTGTAAGGAGATTTAGCTTCCTTTCTAGTGACACCATAAAAGCTGGGTCTGCATCTACGTGACCTGGAGGACATGGTTTCTTGTATTCTAATGAACATGAGGCAGCAGTGCTGAATTTTGTATTTGTAGGTAAACTGTGGCCACTTGGTGCTAAGTGTCTCCCCGTGTGAACTGTGAAGCCATTTGGTCATCCTCCACTTTTCGTGGTGTTTCTTGCTGCTGCACTGGGAGTTTGGTATTTGCTTCATGAAATACAACGAGTTCAACTGGGACCCAGTATTGGAGGGAGTTCTGTCACTTGTGGTGACAGAGAATGCACCAACCAGGCTTCTATCTCACAAAGCTTGCCCATTTGTCCATAGAAATCTGACTCTGAGCTTTGCCCAGAAACCTCTCCATGTAACAAGAAGGGTCTGCTGGCTGCACCATATCAGTCACAAGCCATTTTCAAGGCAATGGAAGATCCTCCTGGCCACACCACAGATGTATTATCACACACCTGCCCACCACTGCAAAAGGCCCACTACTCAGCAGGGTCCAACTTACTGGCATCTTTGTTCTACACCATTTTCATGAAACCCCGTCAATCATGGCATTCTCTTGTACACTCATGATCAGGAAAAAGACATCCAAAGGTTCTCCAGTGCCACCTGGTTAAGGGAATTTCAAAAATTTTATTGTATTTATTTAGCCATTTTTCATGGATGAAGTTGGAGGCATTGTGGGTTTCAGTTCATTCAGGAACCATTAAATGGTGAGGAAACTCATTTCAATGAAATCTCTGGAGAAATCTCACAGGCAAGTCATCCCATAGAGTTGTCAAAAGGTCACATGAAGCCAGGCCCATTTAGGTCTTCAATGTGACGTCCATGGGTGTTCTGACTGTCAACTATGGCTGCCACATCTTTCAGAATAAAATCATGTGATATCTTAGCTGAGATTCCAAGGCTCTGTGGAAAGTCACCCTTCTTTTTTGATCTCAGTTTCCAAGGGGAAATCCAATGCGTGGCCTCCTAAAATCTGAACACAGTTCATGGCAATATTTCTCTGAGATCAGTTCCAGAACTCAGACTCTAAGGGGAATCACACCAGAGTTCAAGCCCAGGTAGACCCTGTCATCACTTCCAAGCACTACACAAATGACCACAATTAAAACCAAAACACTCCCAAAAGGCCCTCATCTTCTTCCATATAGACACTCATCATAACCTGTGGCTGGAGGTTTCCATGAGGGGCTCAGCCCAAGACAGTGTACAAAATAAACTCCCTTGCCCCTAATTTGCCTAAAGTCAGGGTTGCCTGGACACCCTTCCTGAGAACCAGGAGTGATCAAATAATCCTGCCATAAATACTGCTCTGCTTCTCCAATTTGAGGCCTACTGACTCTCGGGTATAGACTCTTTATGTGAATTGGAATCATGAGGAAACCCAAGCACATATGGGCTATCATCTGCAGGGTTTTGAGAACTCATTTGACACAAAGGATCCCTATTTTCACTTGATGGAGGTTAGGAACGTTACAGAGGAAGGCGAGAGACTTCATCCACAATGACTGCTTTTTTGGTCATTTTGGTTTTGGAAGCACACGTGGGAACTTTCTTTAGATCCATCAGGTGCTGAGAATCTATGCAACAGCCTCACACATGGCCAAGAGTCTGATGCAGACACATTCCTTTCCAAAGCAATTAAGCAAAGAGCAACAGGTGATGCCCATTAATTATCCTTGAAAACCGTTTCCTTCAGGCTTCACTAAGGAGTGGCCTGAGGCAAAGACCTTTCTGACATTCAGGGCAACAGAACAATAGGTAAGCAAATGGCCCATTGCAGGGTTTCTCGAATGATATCTGAGTTTTCTGAGATGATCCCATTCCCTTCAGCTATCCAGTACATGGGCATGTCACAGAGCTTGGAGGTGGTACATATCGTGGAAACAAAACCCTGAACCTATTCTGGAGAGTGGCCAGAATTCAAGAAGACGTACAGGAACTTAGGAAGATAGTAGTTGTTGCCCATCCATTAGGCAAGCCACAGTCCATTCATAAATTGGGCAGAATGAATGCTGTGAAGTTTTCTACTAGACAGGACACATCCATTGATGCATTCTCTTTTCTAATGTCTACAACCACGGACACAGTGGGATAAACAGACATAGAAACACTCGCATTGTCAAAAGACTTACTAGAAACAGTCCACTCCAAATCAAACAAACCGACTTTCCTATATATTCTCAGATCATGAGACAAAACCACAAACTCACACACACACCCACAAAGTCAACTCCTTCCCCCAAGTAGGTCTGTGACTATCCGGAGTGTCCTCTGACTGATGGGACATACTACGTTTCCCCGAAATGGGCTGTCCTATGTCATATCTGGTCTCCTTGGCCAACACTGTGAAGTTGTCAGGTGCCAGTAGTGAGACACTACCTGCTTTCTCAGGAAAGGCCCCTCTTCAGAGCTCTCCTGGAATTTGGCCATCCTCACATCAGTAGTTACACAGAAAGACCGATTCTGTCCTTGGTAAATCCAAACATGTGTGGCCACTGGGACTGGGACTGGGAATGACTCTGGGTGCCTGGCTTCCTGGATCCCAAGTTCAGAGAGTTCCATCACCAAGAAAGTTATATAGGTCACTTCCTTCAGGAACTGAATGAGGTCACTGCCTTGGCAACATCTTTGTCCTAACAGTTGCTTCCAAGTGTCCCAATAGATGGAGGCTGCCCCTACTTCCTGTGACACTTTCACAAGTAAGAATGGTATATCAAACATAGGCACCCGTAAACAGCTCTCCACACAGGCCTGGTTTGGTCCATCTTCTCTACATTAAGAAGAGAGAGACTGCTTCAGACACACCCCTTCATCCTGACCTGTTTTTTTTTTTTTTTTTTTTTGTCATGAAAGATGACTTTTTCTCTCTCAGGTCCTTCATAGCTTTCTATATCTTCCCCAGGGTTCACTTCTGCATGGACCTTTGAGGTTCTCAGCAGGTGGAAGATCTCTTACATTTCTATATAAGACCAACTTTGTCCTTGCTTTTCTGTAAAGTTAGGTTGAGGAAACAAAGTATGGTTAGGGTTAATAACATGATTGATTTGGGTTAGGAATCATTCTGCTGCATGAATAATGGTATTGGGAACCTGCAATATTTATAAGGATATATAGAGGTGAAATATATGTATGAAAACACAAATCTAGGTAAGATTTGAAGCCCAAAAGGGCATTGGATCCTTGATTGGGATACTTTACTCTGAATTATGTTGTGCACATGTGTCTCAGATAAATCTATACATAATGGCATAGGACCTTGTACCTTGGATAATTGAATGTCGAAGAGAACATCCAGTCAAAAGAGGATAGTTGGTAGGATTAGGAAGATACTTGATAGGATTAGAAAAAAGAGTGAGTATAGGATTTGGAAAAAAGTTCTTTAGCAATAGGGTTTCAGGTAGACAGAAAATGTAAATGTCAGCACATTTGAAGAGTCAGTCACAATGATGAACTGGGGAAAATATGTAGGAAAGCAGATATCATTAGAGACATTAGGAAATCAGGCAAATGATGAAGTGATTGATAGGATTAGACATTTTCAACAGGCTTGAGGTTGAATACATAATCTTAGGAAGAAACAAATATGTAGTCACCAATAGGATTGACATTTGAGAGCATTAGGCAACATGGACATGGGTGATTTTCATAATCCATACTCACATTCCATTTAGGCTTTGGTACAATTGTAAGTGTGACTTTGCATTTTGTGGCCAGAATATTACTGTGATAAAATGTATATGTAGATAAGGTGACATGAGTATTTCTTGCACCATTTCTGGGAGCAATATTTAGAAGCGATATAAATTAGTATTGGGGGCACAAATAGGTGTACCATGTGTGAATATATAATATAACTGATTCCAACTTTAGAAATTGGAATAAATTGATATCTGAAAATACACAGTAAATGTTATATTGATATACATACATACATTCCAACAAGTTATACATCTAATGGTAATATTAGGGTTGTGGTTTATCATAAAGTGTGTGAGTTTTGCTTCAAAATTGATTATGGAAATCGAAAATAATGTGTTTGGAAAGAAGTCTCATGAAATGACCAGTCAAAAGCAAGGAGGAATACATGTGTACTGAAGCAGGAAGTGATTGAATGTGTTTCAAATGTCTTTAAATTTGTGAACTTATGGATGAAATGTTTATACTATGATGTACAAAAACTGAAGAAATAGTAATGTACCAGTGTTAAATAAAATGAACATCAAAATACACATCATGCCCCATTGGAATCTACATGCATTGATGTTAAATTGGGTCAGTTACTGTAGAAATATAAGGATTTGTTTGCACCATTCAGTGAAGTGAGTTTTCAGTACTAGAAAACAAATATGTATTTCAGGTGGATGAATATTTCTGAAAATAATCGTATGAAAATTTGATTATAAAACCACATACATGAGCATGAGTGAATTATTAAGCTAGTGTATAATAAGACACATATATTTTATATTTGGAAATATATATATATATATATATATATATATATGTATCACACAGAGAAACATTAGGAAGTAGCAATATATATGCCAATCAAAATTCATCGTGAAATATATATCATCCACCGATCCAAAAATATTAATTTTACTGAACATGGATTTATGTATAATGTTGTTTAACTAAAAATCTCACTCATAGTTTGAATTTTCAGTTCCAAAAGCGTTTAGGAGGGGTGATCTCTTCTCATACTTTGTTTCTGCCAAGTTAGCCACCTCACAAAAATGTACGTGTGATACCAGGTATGATTTTATATGTGCATATAAAAATACATGTGCTGAATTGGCTACAGAAAAAAGGAGACAGAAATTCACATATGTGTTAACTTTAAAAACACATGGAGTACTATTTCAACAAACAATTGACAAGATTTATAACTCCTACACTATATCATGCAAAAGGCAAGACCAACTATACACCATGCCTCCTCTGAACTGCTTGTATTAATATTATGTTTGGGTTATTTGTCTCCATCATATTAGGATTAGTAGTCAGAGTCTATTAGGGTATGGGTTACTGACAGGGATTCAGTATTTCAAATGGAAAATTGGAAAATGAATCCAATGTGTATGTAAATATGTGCTACACAAAAATCTTCCCACTCTCATCCAGAACAATACCTTGACAACACCCTCACCCCATGTAAGACACAATTAGAGGAGAAGAGTTAGAAAATCCATGAATACATATCTGGAATGGAATGTGATCAGGAGTTCACAACCTTGGAAGTGTTAGAGGAGTTTCCAAAAGTAAGGGACAGGGTAAACACTTCAAAAACATGGAGGTCTGTTGTCCTAGAGACTTCTTGAGATACTGCCTGTGAGGTTGGGCACTTGAAATATATGTTGTTGTCAAGTGCTTTAGCTTCCTTTCTAGTGAAACCATAAACCTGGGTCTGCATCTATGTGACCTGGAGGACATGGTTTCTTATTATGCATCCGTGGGTGGGCCCCTTGCTTAAGAGCTCTGGCTACTGGACAAGTTTTACACAAAGAAGCCTCTAATCTGACTTTTGGGGCCCCTTGAACTATCTACTCCCTACATCACTTGAAAGATCTTTTACCTTAAAAGGGCCTCCAAACCCTCCCTACATCCAGAGTTCTGTCGCTCCTCACATCCTTTCTGGAAAACCCTAATATTATTTTCCTCCCCTGCTCTGCACTGAACCCTGCCTCACTGCTCCCAATGACTCCCATGTCTCACACACCAACTCATGATTGCTTGGAAAACTTAGATGATTTCCTCCCCTGTCATTCTTCCATTTCTGAGAGACCACTCACCAAGCCTGACCTTATCTGGTTTACTGACAGCAGTTCCTTTAGGCAGAATGGAACTCATTACTCTGGATACGCTGTATTTTCAGCCACTGAGATTATAGAGGCCAAAGTTTTGCCTTCAGGAACTACAGACCAGCAGGCTGATTTTATAGCATCCACTCGTGCCTGCCTCCTAGCACAAGGAAAATCCCTCACCCTCTAAACTGATTCAAAATATGTCTTCCATATCTTATTATCCCATGCTGCAATTTGAAAGAAGCGAGGCCTACTTACCACCAAAGGTAATGCGATCACTAATTCAGCTCTTATAACCAATCTGATAGAGGCCTCCCACTTACCCACCCAGTTGGGAGATGTCCATTGTAGGTCCCATCAGAAGGACGGCTCTCTTATCACTGAGGGCAATGCCAAAGCTGACCAGGTGGCACGAATGGCTGCTACCACTTCCAATCATGGCCCCCATGGTGGACATATAATGGCCACTTTAGACAGCTCATATGAAGCCCCTACTTCTTTCAGTAAGAACAAGCATCTTTTCAAGTTCCTTCATACTCTATTCCTTTCCAATTCTCAGTCTTTGACCCTCTTTTTACAGAGCTTCTTCTTCCTCACTCCCTCTGACAAGCCATGCTACAGAATATAGCCTCTAATTGTCAGATCTGTCAGCGGACCAACCCTCATACTCCTTTAAGGCCCAAACGTTTCCCTTCCCAACAAGCCCGGGGACACATTCCCTCTGCTGACTGGCAGGTAGACTTCACCAACATGCCCACAGTATGGCACACTAAATACCTCCTTGTCTTTGTGGACACTTTCTCTGGTTTGGTTGAGGCATTTCCCACTTCCAATAAAAAGGCTTCCACTTTAGCTTCAATCTTACTGACAGACATCATCCCCAGGTTTGGTATGCCCACTTCCCTACAATATGACAATGGCCCTGAGTTTACTTCTAGGATCACACAAAAGGTCTCTCAAGCCCTCTCCTTCAAGTGGCATTTCAACTGTCCATATTTCCCCCAGGCTTCAGGGAATGTGGAAAGGGTAAATCGTACTCTAAAGGAAGTCCTTACCAAATTGAAAATGGAATTAAACATAGACTGGGTCAAACTCCTTCCCTTGACTTTGCTTCGAATCAGAGCTCTCCCTAAGAAACCATCTTTACTGTCTCCTTTTGAGATAATGTATGAAAGACATCTTATAACCCCTGCCTTGGTCATTTCACAAGGACCTCTCACCCGAGATTTGTCTTTGACTCTCTTGCTTCATCTCCGCTCGGAACTCTGGAAATATCAGGACTGGCTTCTTCCGGACCCAGTCTCCTCTCCAAACACTCCTCCCTTAACACCTGTTAGTCTAGTCAATTATAATACCCCAGAGGAGAAAGGCACTCTTGCCCCAAAATGGGAAGGCCCCTATCCTTTCATTCTCTGTACCCCCACCGCCACCAAACTCTCCTTACCAGACAACCGTCTCACTCCCTGGAATCACATGTCTAGGTTGAAGCCACATCAACAGGAGGCCCCACATGCTGACGACAGGGCCACCCCAGAGGAACTCCAAGAATCACCTCCTGAACCTCCCCTTTACTCCTGCTCTCCACACCCATCTCACCCATTTAATTTGCGGCTCACACGGTTTTCCTTGCAGCCCAATTCCTCTTAAAGAAGGCACAATGAGCTCTCCCAACACCCTAGTCTTCTCTAACTGCTTGTTTTTTGTGTTCTGCTTATTTTCTGTGCTCTGTCAGGACTGGTCTTTACCCTCCTCACCTACCATGCATTTATTCACTCTTCGGGAACGATACTCAGAACATGGCATGCAGAAGGTCCGCGGAGTGGATGCAACTACTTGCTTCATCCAGAACTGCACCTCTATTTCCCTAAAATTGTCACCTTCAAGGACCTTCGTCCCTGGTAGCTGGAACTGGCCTTTCATTTGCTTCCTTTTTGATCAAACAAAAGATTATTGTCATTGGTGGCCTGAGATATATAATGGGTGCCCCTATTGGTCATGCAGGTTCCATGATGAACGTGGTAGCTATTCTTACCACTCATTCGGTTACCCTGAAGGGTGGACTTCTAGTTACATAAAGTGGCATAAAGGCTCTTCATCCAATAACAATGGATGGTATACTTTAGATAAACCTGACCCCAAGGCCAAACGTTGGGGCTATGTTGAGTTTGCTGTCTATGCTCAGACAACCTCAGTCAGACCCACAGGGTGGATGACTATTGGCTGCACCCTGATTACGCCACCTAAGGCAACCATCCAGGTAGTCGAACACATTAAGGACTCAGAATCAAAACTTCGAGATCGTATCCATAGCTCATCCAAAGAGGATTCAGAGCCTTCAACTCCCTCAGGTCCCACTCCCACATGGCTCAATTTGCTACACCAAACGTTTTGATTATTAAACTCCACCCGTCTTTCTTTGCCTACTTCTCAGTGCTTTCTCTGTGCTTCACTTAGTTGTCCACTTCTAGCAGCAGTCCCATTAGCTGCAGAAAATATTCCAGCAAAACCCTACAATTTCTCTAAAAAGGACAACCCCTACATGTGACACGTATCCCACTGTGGGAAAGTTATTCCACCAATACTTTATTTCCTTTCATCTGTTTCCACCTGCCAATAATGAATCCTTTACCCGTTTGTTCCTTGAGCTACAACACCCCATAGAGCCCTGTGTTTAGGCAACCTGAACATTTCCTCTGGTGTAATGGGTCTTTAAGTACCTCAACGATCAATGTCTCTGGCACCTGTTTCTTGGTTACTGTAGTTCCTCAGCTATCTTTGTATACTCCCACCGAATTCCGACATTTGGCCCTACCTTCCCGCACCCGTAGGGTAGTCTTTCTGCTGCTTCTGGTAGGCCTCATTTTAACAACCTCAGTGACGAGTCTCGGACTCTCTGGTGGAGCTATAGGTCATGCTCTATGGGCATCCAATGATCTTCAACAAAAACTGCAGGAAACACTCAATACCATGGCTGAGTCTCTGGGTTCCTTGCAGCGGCAGGTTACATCATTGGCACAAGTGGCTTTACAGAACCAAAGGGCAATTGATCTTCTCACTGCAGAAAAAGGGGTTACATGTCTATTCCTCAGAGAGGAATTTTGCTATTATGTTAATGAATCTGGGCTAATAAAAAAAAATGTTGTTAAATTGCAGGAATTATCGACCCAATTGCTCAAACATACCTCCTCCAATCCCATCATGGGGTTCTTCCAATCCTATCTTGCCATGTACTTACTACATATCTTGGGGCCCCTTTTTGGGATGCTCCTTTTTTGTGCTCTCTTGCCCTGCAAAATGAAGTGCCTTCAAACCCAACTGCAAAAAATTCCTAATCAAACTTTCAACCAGCTTTTGCTTAGGCACTACCAGCCTCTGATGACCGATGAACCCCCAACATCTCCAAGAGAACAGTAACTCAGTGATGAAGCTCACTACCAGGCATGATGGAATGCAATGGGTATCAGACAGCGGGAGACAACGAGCTCTGAGAACCTCTTAATCTGCCATCCTGGATTCATGAGTCTTTACCACCTTCTAAGATTTCTCATGGCCCTTGGCCTCTTCTATGTCAGTCCCCCAACATGGAACTTCTGCCAAAAAATGACATTTCCTTTAATTTTTATCTTCATTCTGTTTTTATTTGCTCTGATCTTCTTCAGGTGCTGGTGACGCCATGTCCAGGCAACGCTTCCAGTATTTCCTAGAGTCTCTGTTACAGGACCAGTGGCTGATACCAACAATCTCTTCCATCCAGGACTAGTTCCATGCCATCGACAACTTTGGCTTCAGGGAACATTCATTGACTTCACCCCTACGAAAGTAGCTGTCTATAGCCACTGGGTTTTATTTCTGGCTGCCATGATAATCCCAAACCTGCTCCCTGAGCATTCCTCCACTTCTCTTTCTAGGCCCCAAACCACCCCCACACAGCAGGAAGCAGCCAGATCTGACAAATGATGCCCCACTTCCTAAGAAAACAAAAAGGGTGGAATGTTGGGAAAAGAATAAATGGCAGCCATACCCCAGAGAAAAACCTCAACATGGCGCCTAAGGACTTTTTCTTCCTACCTTCTTCATTTCTGCAGTGGCGCAAAAAGTTCCCACCCTTGTGAACTCTCACGTCAGCGCCAATTTCAAATCTCACTTGTGGGGAACCTTAGCCCCAATGAGAACTAATTCCTGGGCTCTGGAGCTGATATCTGAAAGAACTTGCCAATAAACGGGTTGCTGCCATTTATCTAAGCCCTACCATCTCCCCCTTAGTTCTATATAAGCACACAGCTTTGAGCAATAAAATTGGAATTCTCCCGGTGAAGTGTCATTGAGTGGGGAATTATTTCACTCATGATCAGCAACAGGATATCCAAAGGTTCTCCAGTGCCACCTGGTCATGGGAATTTCAGAAATTTGATGGTATTTATTTAGCCATTTTTGAAGGATGAAGTTGGAGTCACTGTACGTTTCAATTAATGCAGGAACCATTATGTGGTGAGGAAGCTCATTTAAATTAAAACTCTGGAGAAATCTCACAGGCAAGGCTTCCAAAAGAGTGGCCAAAAGGTCACATGAAGCCAGGATTATTGAGGTCTACAATATGAGTTCCATATGTGTTTAGACTCTCAACTATGGCTGCCAAGTCTTTCAGAATAAAATCATGTGATATCCTGGCTGAGATTCTCACTGCACTGTGGAAAGACACCCTGGCACTCGATCTCAGTTTTCAAGGGCGCTTCTCATGCGTGGCCTCCTAAAATCCCAACACATTTCATGGCAATACTTCTTTGAGGTAAATTCCAGAACTCAGTCTCTAAGAGGAATCATGCCAGAGTTCAAGCCCAGGTGGATCCAGTTATCTCTTCCAACCACCAAACAAATGACCACAATTAAAACCAAACACTCCCACATGGCCCTCATCTTCTTCCATATAGACACTTATCATAACCTCTGGCTGGAGTTTTTCATGAGGGGTGCAGCCCAAGACAGTGTCAAAAATAAGCTCCCTTGCCCCTCATTTGCCTAAAGTCAAGGTGGCCTGGACACCCATCCGGTGAACCAGGAGTGATCAGATAGGCTAGCTGTTAATACTGCTCTGCATCTCCAATTTGAGGCCTACTGACTGTCAGGTATAGATTCTTTATATGATTTGGAGCCATGAGAAAACCCAAAAACCTATGGGCTAGCCTCTGCAGGGCTGTGCATAACTCATTTGACCCAAAGAATCCGTATTCTCACTTGATGGTGGTCAGGAACCTTACAAATGAATGCGAGAGACTTCATTCACAATAATTCCTCTTTTGGCCATTTTGGTTTTGGATGCACACATGGGATCTAGCTTTATATCCATCAGGTGCTGAGAATCTAAGCCACAACCTCACACAGGGCCAAGAGGCTGATTTAGACACATCCCTTTCCAAAGCAATTAAGCAAAGAGCCACAGGTGGTGCCCATTCATTTTCATTTGAAAACTGTTTTCTTCAGGCTTCACAAAGGGGTGGCCTGAGGCAAAGACCTTCCTGACATTCAGGGAAACAGAACAATTGATAAGCAAAAGGCCGAAAGCATGGTTTCTCAACTGAGACTTCCTTGGTCACACTGATATCTGTGTTTTCTGAGATGCTCGCCATTCCCTTCAGCTATCCAGGACATGGCAGTGTCACAGAGCTTGGAGGTGGTACATATTTTGGACACAAAACCATGAGACTATTCTGGAGAGTGGTGAGAATTCTGGAAGAAACAGGAACTTAGGAAGGTAGCAGGTGTTGCCCATGGATAAGGCAAGCTGCAGTCCATTCATAAATTGGGCAGGATGAATGCCAGGAATCTTTCTACTATACAGGACATATCAATTGTTGCATTCTATTTTCTAATGTCTACAACCACGGACACAGTGGGATACACAGACATAGAAACACTTGCCTTGTCCAACGACTTACTAGAAGAAGACCACTCCAAATCAAACAAACCGTCTTTCCTACCTATTCTCAGATCATGAGACAAAACCACAAAATCACACCCACACTCACAAAGACACCTCCTTCCCGCATGTAACTCTGTGACTATCCGGAGTTTCCTCTGAGTGGTGGGCCATACTATGTTCCCCCAAAATGGCCTGTCCTATCTCAGATCTGGTCTCCTTGGCCAACTCTGTGAAGTTGTCAGGAGCCTGCGGTGAACCACTACCTACTTTCTCAGGAAAGGCCCCTATGCAGAGCTCTCCTGGTATTTGGCCATCCTCACATCTGTAGGTACCAAGAAAGACTGACACTCTCCTTGGTAAATTCAAACAAGTGAGCCTACTGGGTCTGGGACTGGACTGGCTCCGGATGCCTGGCTTCCTGGATCCCAAGTTAAGAGAGTTCCATCACCAAGGAAGTGAGGTAGATCACTTCTTAAGGAACTGAATGAGGTCATTGCCTTGACAACCACTTTGTCCTAACAGTTGCTTTCAAGAGTCCCATGAGATGGAGGCTGCCCCTACTTCCTGTGACGCTTTCACAAGTTAGAATGGTATATAAACCATGGGCACCCAGGAACAGCTCTCCACCTAGGACTGGTTTGGTCCATCTTCTCTACATTAAGAAGAGAGAGGCTGATTCATACACATCCCTTCATGCTGACAAGGTTGTTTGCCATAGAAGATGACTTTTCTCTCTCAGGTCTTTCGTAGCTGCCTACATCTTCTCAAGGGATCATTTCTGCATGGACCTTTGATGTTCTCAACAGGTGGAACATGCCCTACATTCCTGTATTTTAAGAGCAACCCTGTCCCTGCTGTTCCGTAAAGTTCGATTGAGAGAACAATGTATGGTTTGGGTTAGTAACATTTTCAATTTGGGGTTAGGAATCCTTCTGCATGACGAATAATGGTATTGGGAAACTATGATATTTACAAGAATATATAGGTGAAATATAAGTATAAAAACAGAAATCTAGGGAAGATATGAAGTCCAGAAGGGCATTGGGCCCTTAATTGGTACACTTAGCTTTGAATTATTTTCTGCAAAAATGTCTCAGATAAATCTATATACAATGGCATAGGAGCTTGTACCTTGGATGATTGAATGTCGAAGAGAACATCCACTCAAAAAGGGATAGTCGGTAGGATTAGGAAGGTAGTCAGTAGGTTTACAAAGAAGAGTGAGAATAGGATTTAGACCAAAAGTTCTTAAGCAATAGGGTTTCAGGTAGACAGTGAATGTAAATGTCAGCACAAGTGAAGAGTCAGTCACAATGATGAACAGGGGAAAATATGTAGGAAAATAGATATAAATAGAGACATTACTAAATCAGGCAAAGTATAAAGTGAGTGATAGGATTAGACATTTTCAACAGACTTGAGGTTGAATATATAATCTTAGGAAGAAACAAAAATGTAGTCACCAATAAGATTGACATTTGAGAGCATTAGGCCACCTGGACATTGAAGGTTTTAGTAATCCATGCTCACTTTCCATTTAGGCTTTGGTACAAACTTAAGGGTGACCTTTGATTTTTTTGTCCAGAATATTACTGTGATAAAATGTATATATAGATCAGGTGACATGAGTATTTCTTCCACCATTTGTTGAGGAATATTTTGAAAACGTATAAATTAGTATTGAGGGTAAAAATAGGTGTACCCTGTGTCTATGAATATAGAGATAATGCATGAATAGATCATACAGTTAATAAATAATATAACTGGTTCCCCTTTAAATAATGTATTGAATTGATATCTGAAAATATATAAGAAATCATATATTTTTTTAAATTAATTTTTATTGTAGGTTGTTCAAAACATTACATAGTTCTTGATATATCATATTTCACACTTTGATTCAAGTGGGATATGAGCTCCCATTTTTACCCCATATACAGATTGCAGAATCACATCAGTTGCAGAACCATTGATTTACATATTGACATTCTGGTGTCTGTTGTATTCTGCTGCCTTTTCTATCCTCTACTATCCCCCCTCCCCCCTCCCCTCCCCTTTTCTCTCTCTACCCCCTCTACTGTAGTTCATTTCTCCCCCTTATATTTTCCTCCTTTCCCCTCACATCCTCTTGTATGTAATTTGGTATACCCCTAAGGGTCTCCTTCCATTTACATGCAATTTCCCTTCTCTCTCCCTTTCCCTCCCACCTCTCATCCCTGTTTAATGTTAATCTTCTTCTCATGCTCTTCGTCCCTACTCTGTTCTTAGTTACTCTCCTTATATCAAAGAAGACATTTGGCATTTTTTTTAAGGGATTGGCTAGCTTCACTTAGCATAATCTGCTCTAATGCCATCCATTTCCCTCCAAATTCTATGATTTTGTCATTTCTTAATGCAGAGTAATACTCCATTGTGTATAAATGCCACATTTTTTTTATCCATTCGTCTATTGAAGGGCATCTAGGTTGGTTCCACAGTCTTGCTATTGTGAATTGTGCTGCTATGAACATGGATGTAGCAGTGTCCCTATAGTGTGCTCTTTTTAGGTCTTTAGGGAATAGACCGAGTAGGGGAATAGCTGGATCAAATGGTGGTTCCATTCTGAGCTTTCCAAGAAATCTCCATACTGCTTTCCAAATTGGCCGCTCCAATTTGCAGTCCCACCAGCAATGTACAAGAGTACCCTTTTTCCCACATCGTCGCCAGCACTTGACTCTGTTTGACTTCCTAATGGCTGCCAATCTTACTGGAGTGAGATGGTATCTTAGGGTGGTTTTGATTTGCATTTCTCTGACTGCTAGAGATGGTGAGCATTTTTTCATATACTTGTTGATCGATTGTATGTCCTCCTCTGAGAAATTTCTGTTCAGGTCCTAGGCCCATTTGTTGATTGGGTTATTCGTTATCTCATTGTCTAATTTTTTTAGTTCTTTGTATATTCTGGATATTATGGCTCTGTCTGAAGTGTGAGGAGTAAAGATTTGTTCCCAGGATGTAGGCTCCCTGTTTACCTCTCTTATTGTTTCTTTTGCTGAGAAAAATCTTTTTAGTTTGAGTAAGTCCCATTTGTTGATTCTAGTTATTAACTGTTGTGCTATGGGTGTCCTATTGAGGAATTTGGAGCCCGACCCCACAGTATGTAGATCATAGCCAACTTTTTCTTCTATCAAATGCCATGTCTCTGATTTGATATCAAGTTCCTTGATCCACTTTGAGTTAAATTTTGTGCATGGTGAGAGAAAGGGATTCAGTTTCATTTTGTTGCAAATGGATTTCCAGTTTTCCCAACACCATTTGTTGAAGATGCTATCCTTCTTCCATTGCATGCTTTTAGCCCCTTTATCAAATATAAGATAGTTGTAGTTTTGTGGATTGGCTTCTGTGTCCTCTATTCTGTACCATTGGTCCACCCGCCGGTTTTGTTACCAGTACCATGGTGTTTTTGTTACTATTGCTCTGTAGTATAGTTTGAAGTCTGGTATAGCTATCCCGCCTGATTCACACTTCCTGCTTAGCATTGTTTTTGCTATTCTGGGTCTTTTATTTTTCCATATGAATTTCATGATTGCTTTCTCTATTTCTACAAGAAATGCCGTTGGGATTTTGATTGGCATTGGATTAAACCTATAGAGAACTTTTGGTAATATCGCCATTTTGATGTTGTTACTTCTACCTATCCATGAACAGGGTATATTTTTCCATCTTCTAAGATCTTCTTCTATTTCTTTCTTTAGGGTTCTGTAGTTTTCATTGTATAAGTCTTTCACCTCTTTTGTTAGGTTGATTCCCAAGTATTTTACTTTTATTGAGGATATTGTGAATGGGGTGGTTGTCCTCATTTCCATTTCAGAGGATTTGTCGCTGATATACAGGAATGCCTTTGATTCATGCGTGTTGATTTTATAGCCTGCCACTTTGCTGAATTCATTTATTAGCTCTAATAGTTTCTTTGTAGACCCTTTTGGGTCTGCTAGGTATCGAATCATGTCATCTGCAAATAGTGATAATTTGAGTTCTTCTTTTCTATTTTTATGCCTTTATTTTCTTTCGTCTGTCTAATTGTTCTGGCCAGTGATTCGAAAACTATGTTGAACAGAAGTGGTGAGAGAGGGCATCCCTGTCTTGTTCCAGATTTTAGAGGGAATGCCTTCAGTTTTTCTCCATTCAGAATGATGCTAGCCTGAGGCTTAGCATAGATTGCTTTTACAATATTGAGGTATGTTCCTGTTATCCCTAGATTTTCTAGAGTTTTGAATATAAAGGGATGCTCTACTTTGTCGAATGCTTTTTCCGCATCTATCGAGATGATCATATGGTTCTTATTTTTAAGCCTATTGATGTGGTGAATAACATTTATTGATTTCCGTATATTGAACCAACCTTGCATCCCAGGGATAAATCCTACCAGATCATGTTGCACAATTTTTTTGATATGTTTTTGTATCCGGTTCGCCAGAAGTTTATTGAGGATTTTTGCATCTAGGTTCATTAGAGATATTGGTCTGTAGTTTTCTTTCTTTGAAGTGTCTTTGTCTGATTTAGGAATCAGGGTGATGTTGGCCTCATAGAATGAATTTGGAAGTTCTCCCTCTTTTTCTATTTCCTGAAATAGCTTGAAAAGTATTGGTATTAGTTCCTCTTTAAAGGTTTTGTAAAACTCTGCTGTTTACCCATCTGGTCCTGTGCTTTTCTTAGTTGGTAGTCTTTTGATGGTATCTTCTATTTCCTCAATTGATATTGGTCTGTTTAGGTTGTCAATATCCTCCTGACTCAATCTGGGCAAATCATATAACTTAAGAAATTTATCGATGCCTTCACTATCTTCTATTTTGTTGGAGTATAAGGATTCAAAATAATTTCTGATAATCTTCTGTATTTCTGAAGTGTCTGTTGTGATATTGCCTTTTTCATCCCGTAGGCTGGTAATATGAGTTCTCTCTCTTCTTCTGTTCATTAGCGTGGCTAAGGGTCTGTCGATTTTTTTTTATTTTTTCAAAGAACCAACTTTTAGTTTTGTCAATTTTTTCTATTGTTTCTTTCGTTTCGATTTCATTAATTTCAGCTCTGATTTTAATTATTTCTTGTCTTCTACTTCTTTTGCTGTTGTTTTTCCTCTTCTTTTTCTAGGATTTTGAGTTGAAGTATTAGATCATTTATTTGTTGGTTTTTTCTTTTTTTAAGGAATGAACTCCAAGCAATAAATTTACCTCTTAGAACTGCTTTCAATGTGTCCCATAGATTCCAATATGTTGTGTCTGTGTTTTAATTTATCTTTAAGAATTTTTTAATTTCCTCCTTGATGTCTTCTATAACCCATTGATCATTCAGTAACCTATTGTTCATTCTCCAAGTGATGCATGATTTTTCCTTAATTCTTTTATCGTTAATTTTCAATTTCATTCCATTATGATCAGATAAGATGCATAGTATTATCTCTACTCCTTTATATTGTCTAAGAGTTGCCCTGTGACATAATATATGATCTATTTTTGAGAAGGATCCATGTGCTGCTGAGAAAAAAGTGTAACTGCTTGATGTTGGGTGGTATATTCTATATATGTCAATTAAGTCTAGGTTATTAATTTTGTTATTGAGCTCTATAGTTTCCTTATTCAACTTTTGTTTGGAAGATCTGTCCAGTGGTGAGAGAGGTGTGTTGAAGTCTCCCATGATTATTGTACGGTGGTCTATTAGACTCTTGAACTTGATAAGTGTTTGTTTGATGAACATAGCTGCACCATTGTTTGGGGCATATATATTTATGATTGTTATGTCTTGTTGGTGTATGGTTCCCTTGAGAAGTATGTAGTGTCCATCTTCATCCCTTTTGATTAACTTTGGCTTGAAATCTATTTTATTTGATATGAATATGGACACTCCTGCTTGTTTCCGAAGTCCATATGAGTGATATGATTTTTCCCAACCTTTCACCTTCAGTCTAAGTATGTCTTTTCCTATCAAATGCGTCTCCTGAAGGCAGCATATTGTTGGGTCTTGTTTTGTGATCCATTCTACTAGCCTGTGTCTCTTAATTGGTGAGTTTAAGCCATTAACATTTAGGGTTATTATTGAGATATGGGTGTTCTTCCAGCCATATTGGTTTATTTATGTTACTAAACATGGTTTGTTTTCCTCTTTGATTATCCCCCCCCTTTACTGTACTACCTCCCGCTGTTGATTTTCATTGACATTTTCCATTTCTTCTTCCTGTAATATTTTGCCGAGGATGTTTTGAAGAGATGGTTTTCTAGCTGCCAATTCTTTTAACTTTTGTTTATCATGGAAGGTTTTAATTTCATCTTCCATCCTGAAGCTTAATTTCACGAGATACACAATTCTTGGTTGGAACCCATTTTCTTTTAGTGTATAAAATATGTTATTCCAGGATCTTCTAGCTTTCAGAGTCTGTGTTAAAAGATCAGCTGTTATCCTGATTGGTTTACCCCTAAATGTAATCTGCTTCCTTTCTCTTGTAGCTTTTAAAATTCTCTCCTTATTCTGTATGTTGGGCATCTTCATTAAAATGTGTCTAGGTGTGGATCTCTTATGATTTTGCACATTCGGCGTCCTATAGGCTTCTAGGATTTGGGATTCTGTCTCATTCTTCAAGTTGGGAAGTTTTCTCGTATTATTTCGTTGAATAGATTGCTCATTCCTTTGGTTTGGACCTCAATACCTTCCTGTATCCCAATGACTCTTAAGTTTGGTCTCTTTATGTTATCCCATATTTCTTGAATGTTCTGCTCATGGTTTCTTAACAGCTTTGCTGAGCTGTCTATGTTGTTCTCCAGTTGAAATACTTTGTCTTCATTGTCTGATGTTCTATCTTCTAAGTGTTCTACTCTGCTGGTAGTATTCTCAATTGAGTTTTTAAGTTGGTTTATTGTTTCCTGCATTTTCAGGATTTCTGTTTGTTTGTTTTTTATAACCTCTATCTCCCTGAATAATTGATCTTTTGCTTCTTGGATTTGTTTATGTAATTCATTGTCGAAGTGGTCGAAGTGGTCTTTCATTGTCTGATTTTGCTGTCTAATGTCTTCCTTGAGACTCCAGATCATCTGAAGCATGTATATCCTGAATTCTTTATCTGACATTCCATCTGCTGCAGATATTACCTCTTCTAAAGTTGAATTGACCTGCATTGCTTGTGGTCCTTTTTTTCCTTGTCTTTTCATACTGATCGCGTTTCTTTCTGCTTGGTGAAACTGTTGTGTTATTGATTTTTCCCCCTATATATTTATATTGCTTTTGTATAGCTGCATCGTCTCCCTTGCAGGCTTTGGCGGTGGTTCTGCCCCTCCTTCAATTGAGGCAATGTGCCTACCACGCCGGGAGGCCGCTGTGCCTGTACTTTCGATGGGCCTGTTCTTTCGGTGGTCACAGGTCCGCCTACCTTGCAGGAGTGAGCAGCGGTTTTGCCCCTCCGCTGGCCACTAGGCCTGTTCTGTCTGTCGGTTGCAGGTCTGTCTACCTAAAAGGCGCTGGTGGCGGCTCTGCCCCTCCCCCAACCGGGGTGATGTATCTGGCTGGCCACTGGGCCTGTTTTGTCGGTGGTCACGGTTCCGCCTACATTGCACGCGCGTGGAGCAGCTGTGTCCCTCTGAGAGTTGCTGAGCCTGACCTGCCGGTGGATGGCAAGTGTGCCTACCTTGCAGTCGCAGGGGTGGCTCTGCCGCTCCGCGGGTCACTGGGCCTGATCTGCTGGTGAGTTGCAGGTCTGCCTAACTTGCAGGTGCCCGGCGGCTCTGCTCCTCCCCCAACCGGGGCGGGGCGATGTGTCTGGCCGGCCGCTGGGCCTGTTCCGTTGGTGGTCAGGGTTCAGCCTACCTAGCAGGCACGTGGGGCAGCTGTGTCCCTCCGCAGGTTTTTGGGCCTGACCTGCCGGTGGGTCGCAGGTCTGCCTACCTTTTAGGCTCGGGGGGTGGCTCTGCCGCTCTGTGGATTGCTGAGCCTGTTCTGCTGGTGGGTCGCGGGTCCGCCTACCTTGCAGGCACCCGGCGGCTCTGCCCCTCCCCCAACCGGAGCTATGTGTCTGGCGGTCCACTGGGCCTCTTTTGTCGGTGGTCATGGTTCTGCCTACCCTGCACGCACGTGGAGCAGCTGTGTCTCTCTGAGAGTTTCTGGGCCTGACCTGTCGGTGGGTGGCAAGTGCGCCTACCTTGCAGGCCTGGGGGTGGCTCTGCCGCTCCGTGGGTTGCTGGGCCTGATATGCTGGTGAGATGCAGGTCTGCCTAACTTGCAGGCGCCCGGCGGCTCTGCCCCTCCCCCAACCGGGGTGGGGCAATGTGTCTGGCCGGCCTCTGAGCCTGTTCTGTTGGTGGTCAGGGTTCTGCCTACCTAACAGGCTCGTGGGGCAGCTGTGCCCCTCCGCAGTTTCTTGGGCCTGACCTGCCGGTGGGTGGCAAGTGCGCCTATCTTGCAGGCCCGGGGGTGGCTCTGCCGCTCCGCAGTTGCTGGGCCTGATCTGCTGGTGAGTCGCAGGTCTGCCTACCTTGCAGGCGCCTGGCTGCTCTGCCCCTCCCCCAACCGGGGCGGGGTGATGTATCTGGCCGGACTCTGGGCCTGTTCTGTCAGTGGTCAGGGTTCTGCCTACCTAGCAGGCTCGTGGGGCAGCTGTGCCCCTCCGCAGTTTGTTGGGCCTGACCTGCCGGTGGGTGGCAAGTGTGCCTACCTTGCAGGCCCGGGGGTGGCTCTGCCGCTCCGCGGTTGCTGGGCCTGATCTGCTGGTGATTCGCAGGTATGCCTAACTTGCAGGCGCCCGGCGGCTCTGCCCCTCCCCCAACCTGGGCGGGGCGATGTGTCTGGCCGGCCGCTGGGCCTGTTCTGTTGGTGGTCACGGTTCAGCCTACCTAGCAGGCACGTGGGGCAGCTGTGCCCCTCCGCAGGTTTTTGGGCATGACCTGCCGGTAGGTCACAGGTCTGCCTACCTTGTAGGCTCGGGGGTTGGCTATGCCGCTCTGTGGATTGCTGTACCTTTTCTGCTGGTGGGTCGCGGGTCTGCCTACCTTGCAGGCGCCCGGCGGCTCTGCCCCTCCCCCAACCAAAGGGATGTGTCTGGCGGTTCACTGGGCCTGTTTTGTCGGTGTTCACAGTTCCGCCTACCTTGCACACGCGTGGAGCAGCTGTTTCATTAGTGCCTGGGCACACTCTTCTTGTTGGCCTCCCTCAGGCCCTAAGTTTGTAGAGCATGGGGCTGAGAACCCCCAGCCAATTTGCTTACCTTCTGGTAGCCACGCCCCCGTATCTGGTGCAAGAGACCTCAGTTGTCAGCACTGGTGGGAGCGGTAGCCGTGAGTCCCACGCCGAGGCGAGTCGGTGCAAGAGACCTCAGTTGTCAGCACTGGTGGGAGCGGTAGCTGGGAGTCCCGCGCCGCGCAGCTCCCGCCGGCTCCTGTGCCCGCGCTGCCTCTGGGTTTTCTTGACTACCACGCCGGCAGGTCGCTGGACTTGTTCCGGGCCCGGGCGGCGGCTCTGTTCGGCCCCTCTGGCCTCCACAGTATTCAGCAGGACCCGGACCGAGAAACAGTTTCCGCGGGTTCTTTATCACCGGGCCAAAACAGTTCCGGGAGCCAGAATTCGGCCTCTCCGGACTTGGTGCATGCTCCGACAGGAGCAGGCTCCAAGAAGCAGTTTCCGCGGGTTCTATAGCCCTGGGCCAGAGCAGCTCCGGGAGCCGGAACTCCGACACTCCGGGCTCGGTGCGTGTTCTGATAGGAGCAGGCTCCAAGAAGCAGTTTCCGCGGGTTATTTAGCACTAAGTCTGAGCAATTTGTCTGCGAGATGCAGAAAATTGTCAGCCTGAAATTACCTGTTCTATAGCTGAAAGAGCTGCAATCAGTCGAAAACAAGGATGGTGACGTCAGCTCTCCAAGATGGTGGCCGCTGGCTTCCTCCGTGGTCTGACCGGTGTGGAGAACCAAACTGGACCGTTTCCTTTCCCCGTCTCCAACCCAGAATTCAGCTCCGAGCTCAGCAAATGCCTAGCTGGCAGGAGCCCACAGAATCAGCATCGCTGTATCTCTGCGCCACCAGCCTGTCGTTTCCCAGCGCGCGCCGCAGACTCCAGCCATGGGGTGATCTGCCGAACAAGCAGCGCTCCATACAGATGGACAGATCGCTCGCATTTGAGCCCCTGAAGCTGATCCTCGTGCAATGAAAGTCCTTCCACTAGGTTTTGGAGCACCCCAATTTTGCTGGAAATTCCTAACAAGATAGCTTTTAGCCGTTCTAACTCGTCATTTTCCCTCACAGTGACGCAGTACACGGAGTTACTGCACTCCCTTTGCGGCCATCTTGCCTCTCAAGAAATCATATATTGATATAGAATCATTCATAACAACTAGTTATACATCTAATTGTAATCCTAGGCTTATGGTTTATTATGAAGAGTGTGTGAGTTTTGCTTCAAAAGTGATTATGGAAATCAAAAATAATGTGTTTTGAAAGAAGTCTCATGAAAAGACCAGTTTGAAACATGGCGGAACACGTGTTTTCTGAAGCAGAAAGTGATTGAAAGTGAAATATATGCCTATAAATTTGTGAACTTGTGGATGAAATATATATCCTATAATGTGCATAAACTGAAGAAATAGTAATGTACCAGTGTTGAAATAAAAATGAACTTCAAAATACTTATCATGTCCCATAGGAATCTACTTGCATTGATGTGAAACTGGATCAGTTACTGTAGAAATATTAGGATTCATATGCACCATTCACTGAAGTTAGTTTTCAATACTAGGAAAAAAATACGTATATCAGGTGAATGAATATTTCTGAGAATAATCTTGTGAAAAGTTTTTTATAAATCCACATACATATTCATGAATGAATTTAGGGAGTGTATAATAAGACACATATATTAAATATTTTGAAATATCTGGAGAGAATATATATATATATATATATATATATATATATATATATATAACCACACACAGATTTTAAAAATTAGCAATATATATGCCAATCGAATTACACCGTGAAATACATATCATCCACAGATCCAAAAATATTCATTTTACTGGATATGGATTTATGTGTAACTTTTTTCAACTAGGAAGCTCACCCATAGTTTGAATTTTCAGTTCAAACAGCGTTTAGGAGGAGTGATCTCTTCTCACACTTTGTATCTGCCAAGTTATGTAACTCACAAGAATGTACGTGTGATACCAGGTAGGATTCTATATGTGCATATAAAAATACATGTGCTGAATAGAATACAGAGAAAGGGAGACAGGAATTCACATATTTGTTAACTTTAAAAGCACATGGAAAACTATTTCAACAAAAAATTTACTAGAGTTATAACTCCTACCCTATATAATGCAAAAGGCAAGTCCAAGTATACAACGTGCCTCCTCTGAACTGCTTGTATTTCTATTCTGTTTCGGTTATTTTTCTCCATCATATTAGGATTAGTATTCAGAATCTAGTAGGGTATGTGTTAGTGTCAGGGATTCAGTATATCAAATGTAAAATAGAAAAATGAAACCAATGTGTATGCAAATATGTGCTAAACAAAATCTTCCCACTCTCATCCAGAACAATTCCTTGACATTTCCTTCCCCCAAAGTAAGACACAATTAGAGGAGTAGAGTAATAAAATCTGTGAATAATATGCTCAGGAGTTTACAACCTTGGAAGTGGTAGAGGAGTTTTCCTAGTATGGGACAGGATAAACACTCCATATATATGGAGCTCTGCTGGCCTAAATGCTTCTTGAGAAACTGCCTCTGAGTTTGGGCACTTGAAATATATGTTTTTGTCAGGAGCTTTAGCTTCTTTCTAGTGAGACCATCAAAGCTGTGTCTGCATCTATGTGACCTGGAGGACATGATTTCTTATTTTCCAATGAACATGAGGCAGCAGTGCTGAATTCTCTCTTTGTAAGTAAACTGTGGCCACTGGGGGCTAAGGGTATTCCCATGGGGACTGGGAAGCCATTTGGTCATCCTCCACTTTTCATGGTGTTTCTTGCTGCTGCACTGGGACTTTGGCATTTGCTTCATGAAATAAAAGAAGTTCAACTGGGACACAGTTCTGGAGGCAATTCTGTCATGTGTGGTTGGTCAGGGTCTGCAGGAGAATGCACCAACCAGGCTTCTATCCCACATAGCTTGACCACATGTCCATAGCAACCTGATTCTGAACATTGCCCGGAAACATCTACATATAACAAGAAGCCTTTACATGGAAGGGTCTGCTGGCTGCACCATGTCAGTCACAAGCCATTTGGAAGCCAATGGCAGATCCACATGGCTCCACCACAAATTTTTTATCACACATCTGCCTACCACTGCTCTAGGCCCACTACTCAGCAGGTTCCAACATACTGGCATCTCTGTTCTACACCATTTTCATGAAACCCACTCAATCAAGGCACTGTCTTGCATATTTACGATCAGCAACAGGACATCCAAAGTTTCTCCAGTGCCACCTGGTCATGGGAATTTCAAAAATTTCATGGTATTTATCTAGGCATTTTTCAAGGATAACATTGCAGGCACTGTGGGTTTCAATTCATTCAGGAACCATTAAATGGTGAGGAAGCTCATTTCAATGAATGCTCTGTAGAACTCTCACAGGCAAGGCTTCCCAAAGAGTGGCCAAAATGTCACATGAAGCCAGGCCCATTGAGGTCTACAATGTGACGTCCATGGGTGTTGTGACTCTCAACTATGGATGCCAAGTCTTTCAGAATTAAATCATGTGATATCCTGGCTGAGATACCCAGGGCTCTGTGGAAAGCCAACCTGGGCCTAGATCTCAGTTTCCAAGGGTGATTCTCATGGGTGGACTCCTAAAATCCCAACAAAATTCATGGCAATACTTCTCTGAATTCAGTCTCTAAGGGGAATCACACCAGAGTTCAAGCCCAGGTGGTCCAGGTCATGTCTTCATACTGGACACAAATGACCAAATTTAAAACCAAAACCCTCCCATATGGCCCTCATCTTCTTCCATATAGACACTAATCACAACCTCTGGCGGAAGGTTTCCATGAGTGGCAGAGTCCAAGAGAGTGTCCAAAATAACTCCCTTGCCCCTCATTGGCGTAAATTCAGGGTGGTCTGGACACCCTTCATGTGAAACAGGAGTGATCAAATATGCTAGACGTTAATACTTCTATGCTTCTCCAATTTGTGGAAAACTGAGTGTCAGGTATATATTTTTATGTGATTTGCAGTCATGAGAAATCACAAGCACCTCTGCAGGTCTTTGAAGAACCCATTTGACCCAAAGGATCCCTATTCTCACTTGATGGATTTCAAGAACTTTAAAGAGGAAGGCGACAGACTTCATCCACAAGGACTGCTTTTGGCCATTTTGGTTTTGGATGCACACATGGGATCTCTCTTTACATCCACCAGGTGCTGAGAATCTAAGCCACAACCTCACACAGGGCCAAGAGGCTGATTCAGACACATCCCTTTCCAAAGCAATTAAGCAAAGAGCCACAGGTGATGCCCATTCATTTCCATTTGAAAACTGTTTTCTTTAGGCTTCACAAAGGGGTGGCCTGAGGCAAAGACCTTCCTGACATTCAGGGGAACAGAACAATAGGTTAGCAAATGGCCCAAAGCAGTGTTTCTCCACTGAGACTTTCCTGGTCACACTGATATCTGAATTTTCTGAGATGCTCACCATTCCCTTCAGCTACCCAGTACATGGCCATGTCACAGAGCTTGGAGGTGGTACTTATCTTGGTCACAAAATCATGAGCCTATTCTGGAGAGTGGCCAGAATTCAGGAAGAAAACAGGAACTTAGGAAGATAGCAGGTGTTACCCATCCATAAGGCAAGCCGCATTCCTTTCATACATTGGGCAGAAAGAATTCTGGTAAGCTTTCTACTAGCCTGGACACATCCTTTGATGCATTCTCTTTTCTAATGTCTACAACCATGGACACAGTGGGATACACAGACTTAAAAACACTCGCCTTGTCAAATCACTTGTTAGAAATCGTCCACTCCAAACCAAACAAACTGCCTTTCCTACCTATTCTCAAAACATGAGACAAAATCACAAACACACACTCACACCCACAAAGTCACCTCCTTTCCCAAAGTAGGTCTCTGACTATCCGGTGTGACCTCTGACTGGTGGGCCGTACTATGTTCCCATCAAATGGCCTGTTCTGTCTCAGATCTGGTTTCCTTGGCCAACTCTGTGAAGTTGTCAGGAGACAGCGGTGAGCCACTTCCTGCTTACTCAGGAAAGGCCACTCTTCAGAGGTTTCCTGGCATTTGGCCATCCTCACATCAGTAGATACCAAGAAAGACTGACTCTGTCCTTGGTAAATCAAAAGAAGGGAGACCACTGGGACTGGGCCTGGGACTAGATTTGTGTGCCTGAATGCCTGGATCAAAAGTTCAGAGAGTTCATTCACCAAGAATGTGAGGTGAGGTCACTTCCTTCAGGAACTGAATGAGGTCAATGCCTTGGCAAGCACGTTGTCCTAACATTTGCTTCCAAAGGTCCCATAAAATGGAGGCTGTCCCTAATTCCTTTGACACTTTCACAAGTTAGAATGGTATATCAAACATTGGTAACCAGGAACAGCTCTCCACAGAGGCCTCGTTTTGTCCTTCTTCTCTACATAAAGAAGAGAGAGGCTGATTCAGACACATCCCTTCATGCTGACCAGGTTGTTTGCAATGAAAGATGACTTTTGCTCTCTCAGTTCCTTCATAGGTGCCTACAACTTCTCTAGGGATCATTTGCGCATTGACCTTTGAGTTTCTCAGCAGTTGGAAGATCCCCTACATTCCTGTATTTTAAGACCAACTCTGTCCTTGCTCTTCTCTAAAGTTAGATTGGTTAGGGTTAATAACAGGTTTGATTTGGAATAGAAATCATTCTGCTGGATGAATAATGGTATTGGGAATCTGTGATATTTTCAAGAATATATAGGAATCTGAAAACAGAAATCTAGGTAAGATTTGAAGCCCAGAAGGGCATTGGGCCCTTGATTGCGGTATTAAGCATAGGACCTTGTAACTTGGATGATTGATTTTCAAAGAGAACTTCCAGTCAAAATGGATAGTCAGGAGTATTAGGAAGATAGTCGGTATGTTTATAAAGGAGAGTGAGTATAGGATTTGGACCAAAAGTTCTTTAGCTATAGGGTTTCGGGTATTGAGTGAATGTAAATGTCAGCACATGTGAAGAATTAATCACAATGATGAACTGGGGAAAATATGTAGGAATGCAGATATCAATAGAGACTTTAGGAAATCTGGCAAAGTATAGTCGGTAGTGAAATGTTAATAAAATAGATTCTTGTCACTTCCTGTTTTTCTGTATGCTTAATAAAACACTGTTGAAATCTTGAGAAGTGTTTTCTAATCTTTTTCCCAGAATGTGCTGTCCCCAACTGCCAAACTTCAGAATGTACTCCCTCACCCAGTTGCACGCAAACTGCTCACCCGCCCAGGCCCATCAATAAACTTTCCTCCCTGCCCTCTTCAAGGAAAGTATATAAGCTCTGCTTAAGCTGTTCTCAGGGTTCTCTGCTCTATTCAAATGAGCTCTGAGCCCCAGCATGCTGGACCCCCAATAAACCCTTTGTTTTTGCATGAGAGAGTCTCTTAGTGGTCTCTTCCCCCAATGCTCTTCCGATCTTTATATATGGAGGTTCCACCGAAATCCAGCAGCGGTGAATGAGAGACCCCAATGGGCTACTCTCAGGGTAAGTAAGGCGCCTCTTTCTGGTTACAGGTTTCAGGTTAGGGCTTGGCAAAATGGCTGTCCATGAAGTGTGTGAGCTCTCTTTGATGGTGGCTGGCAGACGTGTCACAGAGCCACAAGTCAAGTCCCTGGGGGACGCCACAGAGGACTCGGGAATCGAGGAATAATAGTCCCCTCGACTCAGTGATACTTTGTTTCATATTCGGTATTGCCAGCCCATCGGGTTTTGCCGCCTGCTCAGTCTTGGTCTCAGTGTTGGACGTCCATTGCCTGTCTTTATTGTTTTCTCTTGTCTGTGTCCTGTGTCGTTGCTTTTACTGTTTGTGTATCTTTCATTATGGGACAGATCACTTCAATGCCTCTGTCCCTGACCCTTGATCTATGGACCAAAGTCCGCTTAAGGGCTCAGAATGTTTCTTTTTCAGTAAAACGCTGGACCTGGCAGACTCTGTGTGCCTCAGAATGGCCCACCTTTGGATTCGGATGGCCCCTAGAAGGATCTTTCTACTTCCCACTAATTTAAAAAGACAGAGATATTGTCTTACAGCCAGGGCCACATAGCCATACTGATAAACAGGAATATACCTTAACTTGGCAGGACCTCTGCAAATCTCCTCCTCCGTGGGTGAAGCCTTTCCTTGCTGTGTCCCCGTTCCTACTCCTTCCCCCACGATCTCTCAACCCCTCTGCTCCTCCTCCTCCTCCACCCTCTGTTCTCCCTGAGTCACAAGATTTGACTCTACTGGACTCTCCTCCCCTTCCTTATCTTCTACCCTTGTCCCACAACCCCCAACACCCTCTAAGTGATTCTCCAGCTGCTGACTCAGCCTCTCCGCAATTGGAGGACGCTAAGCCAGCCCAGGGCCCTCCAGATAACTCCCCTGCGTCACACACAGCCCCTCCTCCCCTGGAGGAAGCTGGACTTGCTAAAGGAACTCGCCGGTGGCAAATGATTGAAAACCCTGGAACTCCCGTGTTGCTACCCTCCATCCCTAAGGACCAATGATTGACGATGGCCATGGGGAAAAAAATGGAAGCCTACCAGTATTGGCCTTCTCCTCTTCAGACCTATATAAATGGAAAAATAACAATCCCCCTTTTACCGAGGACCCAACCTGGCTCTCAGGTCTGGTGAAGTCATTGATGTTTTCACACCAACCTACTTGGGATGACTGCCAACAACTCCTAGGGACTCTCTTCATGACAGAGGAACAAAAGAGAATCCTCCTGGAGGCTAGAAAAAAGTATCCTCGGACCAAATGCGTGACCGACACAACTTCCCAACATATTCAAAGCCGGCTTTCTCTTGAAACGACCCAACTGGGACCCCAACACCTTTGAAGGTAGGGAGCATCTGTCCACTTATCGCCGGGCTCTAATAGTGGGTATCTTAGTGGCCGCTAGGTGACCAACTAATTTGGCCAAGGTAAGAGAGATTATTTAAGGGCCTGATGAATCTCCCTGTATGTTCCTAGAGATAATTATGTAGGCATATAAGAGACATACTCCTTTCGATCCTCAGGCAGAGGATCAAAAGGCATCTGTCACAATGGCCTTTATTGGGAAAGCTGCCCTGGATATTAAAAGAAAGTTACAATGCTTAGATGGATTACAAGATATGACTTTGAGGGATTTAGTCAGAGAACCCGAGAAGGTATACTTTAAGAGAGAAACTGAGGAAGAGAAGGGAGCTGAGTGAGGATAAAAGAAACAAAAGACAGACTAAGGCATTGACTAAGGTCCTGGTCACAACAACAAATAGGCCAGAAACTAAGAAACAGAGAGACAGGAAGGGATACCTGGGCACACACTAGAGGCCACCCCTGGCCTCAGATCAATGTGCGTACTCTAAAGAAAAAGGACACTGGGCCAAAGAGTGCCCTAGAAAGAGACAGCCATGCCAGCCAGATATTCTGACTCTGGAGGAATACTAAGAAAGTCCGGGCTCAGATCCTCTCCCTGACCTCAAGGTAACTTTTGAAGTGGAGGGGAACACAATAAACTTTGAAGTAGATACAGGGGCAATATACTCAGCCCATAAGGCCCATTGGGCCCTCTACCGAATAAAAGGTCTCTAATTCAAGAGTCTAACAGAAGTAAATATCGGGCTTTGACAACTAAGAGGACCATGGACCAGGGAAAAGGAAAAATCCATCACTCCTTCCTAGTAATCCCAGAATGCCTGGCCCCATTGATGGGCAGAGTTCTGCTCACCAAGCTCTGGGCCAAAATAACCTTTAAGCCTGAAGGCCCTCAAGTGGAATTTTTTAATCCTTCAGTAACTACTCCTATAATCATGGCTCTAACTATGTCAGTAGCAAATGTTCATCAACTCACTCACCTTTGTTCAAAGAAACTACATTCATTCGTGAAGGATCAAGAACACAGTTTTCCACTAACCTACTCACAGCAAAAGGAAATAACTGAATGGGTAACAAAAGCCTGTCAGGTCCATTAATTGGTTAAAGCTTACACTTCCAAGCTTCCTGCAGGAAAGCACCTATGAGGAACCAGACGAGGACAATTCTGGGAAGTGGACTTTACTGAAATTAAGCCAGTAAGGTATGGACTTAAATAACTCCTAGTCTTTGAACATACATTTTCAGGATGTATTGAAGCCTTCCCCACACACACACAAAAAAAGAAATAAAAAAGAAGAAAAAAGAAACATCGCAAATGGTTGTAAAGAAGATCCTGGAAGATATTTATTCTCCCCTTGACGACCAGTAGTCTTAACCCTCATCAGCCCCTTAAGCTGCGATGGCTGATCACAAATCCTACTGGACACGAAGTATGGCCTATCTCGAATACAGCCCCCTTATGAACCTGGTGGCCATCTCTCCACCCAGTCATTTGTCAGCTGGCTATAGGTCTTTCCTATTGGGATATCCCTGATTAACAGGATCCCACTAAAATTCCATTAAATCCCTTCCGTACCATAGATAATGGAAACAAACATTATAGATGTAGGGACACGTGAGCCAGATGCAGGTTGGCTAGCCTAGATTACTATGTTTGCCCGGCAGACTATCAAAGACACAAACAGTCATGGCTGTGGGGGGGGAGAGCAGACTTCTATTGTAAGTCATGGGGATGTGAGCATACAGGGACTGTCAGATGGAACCCAAACTCCTCATCAAATTCTGTACACAGCATTGGCCATATTACGAATTAGATAACCAAAACCAATGGCCCCCAGAGGGGTCTCTAGATCCTCAAATTCTGTGTGACCTTTTTAACTTCTGCAAGTGCTCAAAAGGGTGAAAGGAGATTCCGCTATGTGGAGGCCTTCTCTCTCCTTTGCTCACATCCTGAACTATGCTTCTCCAATAGATGCTCACCCTCAGCCTTGTGCTCCAGACTCTCTGCTGTCACTCCCACCTCAACAACTTGATTTCTCCCCTCCAATATCTTGATCAAAAACCCAAATCTCGACTGGTTCTCAGACCATTGCTCCCTTGCTGAGGTTGCAGGTACTGAGGTACCACTCCATTCACTCACTCCTCTCCTCTCCTGTCAGTGCCCGCACCGGGTCCCACACAGTCCTCTTACCACCTAATGCAAAGCTCAAACCCGCTGAGAAGAATCCTCAGACCCTAATACAAGATGTAATGAAAATGGCCTTTAATGTTGCTTTGTCATCACTAAAAACAGGTTACTAAGAATTTAAAGTCCCTCACAGGCTTTTTGGAATCTCACTCCCGTCTCCCCCTCTGTTCTATCAGTTCTACTGCTCAAGTTTTTGTTGCTATTAAGATCCCAAAGCCCTCTCCCAATATTCTTTTACATCTCTCCTTCCTCATTCTCAGATCCACAGAGCTGCTCTTATCCCTGCCTTCCAAATTGTCCCCCTCTGTACCAGGCCCACAGAAAAGTCTTAACTGACCTTCTCCAGAAGTCTTCACCATGGCTGATTTAGGACTTTCAGCAAAAGAGTCCCGATAAAAGAGTTCACTGTAGATAAACTTCCTATTTTTGTGTTGCCCTGGTCTCCTTGGCAACTGGCTAATAAATTCAGCACTCCTGATCTAGACACACCCTTACTAGTTTTTCACAAAATATTTGAAAAAAAGGCCTCTGGCCTTGAGCTGGGGCTTCACAGAGATGGCTACATTTCTAAGATAAAGAAGTTACAAACTGGGCTGTATGGAAACAGCTGGAAGGGGGAAAAAAAGAAAGGGAAGACACCCCCACCCAGGTGTCCTTGAAAAGTTAACTTGCCCAAACTGAGGAAAAAACAGAAACAAAAACTGCTTTTTGTGAACTTCTGCAGACTGTGAACTTCTGAGCCCCTTCCCTTACGTGTTGGGTACAAAATTCTGAAACTACGTAACTTGGGTTTCAGGGGATTAATTGATTACAACAGAAGCAATGCCCTCTGAATCTGGTTGAAACCAAAAAAGACTGTTTCCGTGTCTTTGGTGCTATCTTAGGTGCCTTGCCTTGTCCGTCCCTACAACAGTATAATTCTATATACTTAAACATTGTTTATGTTTTCATGAAATGGTCAACAGATGTGATTAATTGTGAAATGGTGCAGATGTTTCCCAGAGTGCTCTATCATGACGCAGGTTCATTTGAAGATCAAAGAGGGGGACATACAACCCGGTTCCGCTGGGAACATATGTCCCTCACCTTAGCCATTCTATTACGAAAAGGAGTTGCTGCAGGGTTGGGCACAAGAACCACTGCTCTGGTCCATGGGACACAACAAGTGACCCAATTAGAAGCAGCAATAGATCAAAACTTAAAGATTTTAGAAACCTCCATCACAGCTTTGCAGGAATCTTTAACCTCTCTCTCTGAAGTTGTTTTACAGAAAAGGAGAGTGTTGGACCTCCTTTTCATGACAGAAGGGGGCCTTTGTGCTTCATTGAGGGAAGAATGTTGTTTTTATGTCGACAATACTGGAGTTGTAAAAAAATCTATGAGTAAATTAAAAAGATGCCTTGAAGAGCAACAACGAGAGAGAGAGGCACAAAAAGGGTAGTTTGAGTCTTTTTTTACACAGTCCCCCTGGTTAATTACGTTTTTATCAACCCTGGCCGGTCCAATAATAATCCTCATAGTATTACTAACTATAAAACCCTGTTTCCTCAATAATGTAATTTCTTTTCTCCAAGCTCAAATTGGACAAATTAAAATTATGGTAATACCCCACTAGCAGACATAGAATGTGACACCCCACAATGATCACTTTTATGATTAAAAGTAGCCAGAAAAAGAAGTGGGGAATGAAAGGTTAATAAAATATGTACTTGTCACTTCCTGTTTTTCTGTATTCTTAACAAAACACTGTTGAAATCTTGAGAACTCTTTGCTAATCTTGTTGCCAGAATGTGCTGTCCCCAATTGCCAAACTGCAGAATCTACTCCCTCACCCGGTTGAATAGAAACCTGAACTGTACTTGGATCATTGAATGAAGAAGAGAACATCCATTCAAAAAGTTATAGTCAGTTGGATTAGAAAGATAGTCGGTAAGTTTAGGAAGAAAAGTGAGTATAGGATTTGGAACAAAAGTTCTTTAGCAATAGGGTTTTGGTTAGAGAGTCAATGTAAATGTCAACACAAGTGAAGAGTCAGTCACAATGATGCACAGGGCAAAATATGTAGGAAAGCAGATATCAATAGAGACATTAGGAAATCAGGAAAAGAATAAAGTGAGTGATGAGATTAGATATTTTCAACAGGGTTGAGGATGAATATGTGAGCTTAGGATAAAACAAATATGAAGTCAACAATAGGATTGACATTTGATAGCATTAGCGTAGCCCAAGACAGTGTCCAAAATAAGCTCTGTTGCCCCTCATTTGCCTAAATTCCTAGTGGCCTGTACACCCTTCCTGTGTACCAGGAGTGATCAAATAGGCCTGCCCTTAATACTGCTCTGCTTCTCCAATTTGAGTCCTACTGAGTGTCGGGTACAGATTCTTTATGTGAATTGGAAAGATGAGAAAACTCAAGCACCTATTGGATAGCCTCTGAATAGATTTGAAGAACTCATTTGACCCAAAATATCCCTATTCTCACTTGATGGAATTCAGGAACCTTACAGAGGAAGGCAAAATACTTCATCAACAATGATTGCTCTTTTTGCCATTTTGGATTTTATGCACCCATGGGATCTTTCTTTAGATCCATCAGGTGCTGAGAATCTAAGTCAAAGAATCACACTGGGCCAAGAGGCTGATTCACACACATCTCTTTCCAAATCAATTAAGGAAAGAGCCAAAGGTAAAGCATATTCATTTCCATTTGAAAAATCTTTCCTTCAGGATTCACGAAGGGTTGGCCTGAGACAAAGACCTTCCTGACTCTCAGGGCAACAGAACAATAGGTAAGCGAATGGCCCAAAGCAGGGATTCTCCACTGAGACTTTACTGGTCACACTGATATCTGAGTTTTCTGAGATGCTCGCCATTCCATTCAGCTATCCAGTACATGGCCATGTCACAGAGCTTGGAGGTAGTACATATCTTGGACACAAAACCATGAGCCTATTCTGGAGATTGGCCATAATTCAGGAAGAAAACAGCAACTTAGGAAGGTAGCAGGTATCGCCCATCAATAAGGCAAGCCACAGTCAATTCATAAATTGTGCTGGATGAATGCTGGGAAGCTTTCTATGAGACAGGACACATCCATTGATGCATTCTCTTTTCTAATGTCTACAAGCACGGACACAGTGGGATACACAGACATAGAAACACTTGCATTGTCAAACAACTTACTAGAAACAGTTCACTCCAAACCAAACAAACTGCCTTTTCTACCTATTCTCAGAACATGAGACAAAACCACAAACCCAAACCCGCAATGGCACCTCCTTCCCCCAAATAGGTCTGTGACTCTCCGGAGTGTGCTCTGACTGATCGGCCATACTATGATCCTCCGAAATGGCCTGCCCTGTCTCAGATCTGATCTTCTTGGCCAACACTGTGAAGTTGTTAGAAGCCAGGAGTGAGCCACTATCTGCTTTCTCAGGAAGAGCCCCTCTTCCGAGCTTTCCTGGCATTTGGCCATCCTCACATCAGTAGGTATCAAGAAAGACTGACTCTCTCCTTTGTAAATCCATAAAAGTGAGACCACTGGGACTAGGACTGGGACTGGCTCTGGGTGCCTGGCTTTCTGTATACCAAGTTCAGAGAGTTCCATCACCAAGGAAGTGAGGTGAGATCTCTTCCTTCAGGAACTGAATGAGATCACTGCCTTGGCAACCACTTTGTCATAACAATTGCTCCCAACGGTCCCATGAGATGAGGGCTGCCCCTACTTCCTGTGACACTTTCACAAGTTAAAATGGTACATCACCCGTAGGCAAAAGGGAACAGCTCTCCACACAGGCCGGGTTTGGTCCATCTTCTCTACATTAAGAAGAGATAGGCTCATTCTGACGCAACCCTTAATCCTGACCAGGTTGTTTGCCATGGAAGATGATTTTTGCTCTCTCAGGTCTTACATAGCTGCCTACATCTTCTCCAGAGATCATTTCTGCATGGAGCTTTGAGGTTCTCAACAGATGGAAGATCCACTGCATTCCTGTATTGTAAGACCAACACTGTCCCTGCTCTTCTGTAAACATAGATGTGAATTGGAGTCATGAGAAAACCCACGAACCTATGGGATAGCCTCTGCAGGGCTTTAAAGAATTCACTTGACCCAAATGATCCCTATTCTCACTTAATGGAGGTCAGGAACCTTACAGAGGAAGGCGAGAGACTCTATCCACCATGACAGTTCTTTTGTCCATTTTGGTTTTGGATGCACACATGGGATTTTTCTTTAGACCCATCATGTACTGTGAATCTAAGCCACAGCCTCACATAGGGCCAAGAGGCTGATTCAGACACATCCATTTCCAAAGCAATTAACCGAAGAGGCACAGGTAATGACCATTCAATTCCATTTGAAAACTATTTTCTTCAGGCTTCACAAAGTGTGGCCTGAGGCAAAGACCTTCCTGACATTCAGGGCAACAGAATAGGTAAGCAAAAGGCCCAAAGCAGGGTTTCTCCACTGAGACTTTCTTGGGCATACTGATATCTGAGTTTTCTGAGATACTCACCATTCCCATCAGCTATCCAGTACATGGCCAAGTCACAGAGATGGAGGTGGTACATATCTTGGACACAAAATCATGAGCGTATTCTGGAGAGTGTCCAGAATTCAGGAAGAAAACAGGAATTTAGAAAGATGGCAGGAATTGCCCATCCATACGGCAAGCTGCAATCCATCCATAAATTGCACAGGATGAATGCTTTGAAGCTTTCTCGTAGACAGGACACATCCATTGATGCATTCTCTTTTCTACTGTCTACAATCACGGACACAGTATGATATATAGACACAGAAACACTCACGTTGTCAAAGGACTTACTAGAAACAGTTCACTCCAAAACAAACAAACCAGCTTTCCTAACTATTCTCAGAACATGAGACAAAACCACAAACTCACACTCACACCCAAAATGGTACCTCTTTCCCCAAAGTAGGTCTGTGTCTATCCGGAGTGTCCTCTGACTTGTGGGCCATACTATGTTCCCCAAAAATGGCATGTCCTGTCTTCAATCTTGTCTCTTTAGCCAACTCTGTGAAGTTGTCAGGAGCCCGTGGTGAGAAACTACCTGCTTTCTCTGGAAAGGCCAGTCTTCATAGTTTCCAGGCATTTGGCTGTCCTCACATCAGTAGGTACCAAGAAAGAGTGACTCTGTCTTGTTAAATCCAAAAAAGTGAGCCTACTGGGACATGGAGTGGGTTTGACTCTGTGTGCCTGGTTTCCTGGATCCCAAGATCACAGACTTTCATCACCAATAATGTAAGGTGAGGTCACTTCCTTCAAGAACTGAATGAAGTCACTGCCTTGGAAACCACTTTGTTTTAACAGTTGCTTCCAAGGTTCTCAAAAGATGGAGTCTGCCTCTACTTGCTGTGACTCATTCATAAGTTAGAATGGTATATCAACCATAGGCACCGGGGAACAGCTCTCCACACAGCCATGGTTTGGTCCATCTTCTCTACATTAGGAAGAGAGAGGCTAATTCAGACACATCCCTTCAACCTGACCAGGTTGTTTGCCATGGAAGATGACTTTTGCTCTCTCAAATCCTTCATACCTGCCTACACCTTCTCCAGGGATTATTTCTGCAGGGACTTTTGAGGTTCTCAGCTGGTGGATGATACCCTACCTTCCTGGATTTTAAGACCAACTCTGTCCCTGCTCTTCTGTAAAGTGAGATTGAGGGAACAGTGTATGGTTAGTGTTAATAGCATGTTCGATTTGGGTTAGGAGTCATTCTGCTGGATGAATTATGGTATTGGGAACCTGTGATATTTATAAGAATATAAATGTGAAATATATGTATGAGATCAGAGATCTAGGAAAGATTTGAAGCCCAGAAAGGCATTGGGCCCTTGATTGGTATACTTAGATTGAATCATGTTCTGCACCGAGGTCTCAGATAAATCGATATACAATGGCATAGGACCCTATACCTCGGATGATTGAAAGTAGAAGAGAACATCCAGTCAAAAGGGATAGTCTGTAGGATTAGGAAGATAGTAAGTAGGTTTAGGAAGAAGAGTGAGTCTCGGAGTTGGACCAAAAGTTCTTTAGCAATTGGTTTTCAGTTAGAGGGTGAATGTAAATGTCAGCACATGTGAAGAGACAGTCACAATGATGAACTGGGAAAAATATGTAGGAAAGCAGATATCAATAGGGGCATTAGGAAATCAGGAAAAGTATAAAGTGAGTGATAGGATTAGATATTTTCAACAGGCTTGAGGTTAAATATATAATCTTAGGAAGAAACAAATATGTAGTAACCAATAGGATTGACATTTGAGAGCAGTAGGCACCCTGGACATAGATGCTTTTAGTAATCCATGGTCACTTCCCATTTAGGCTTTGGTACAATCATATGTGTGACCTTTGCATTTTGTGTACAGAATACTACTGTGGTAAAATGTATATGTAGATCAGGTGACATGAGTATTTCTTGCACCATAAAGGGGAGTAATATTCTGGAAACTTATAAATTAGTACTGGGGATGCAAATAGGTGTACCTTGTGTTGATGATTATTGAGATGATGCATGAATAGACCATATTGTGAATAAAGTATGTAACTGGATCCAACATTAAATAATGGTTTGAGTTTGCATCTGAAAATATATTGGAAATCTTATATTGATATATATACCATCATTCCAACGAGTTATATATGCAATGGTATTATTAGGGTTACGGTTTATCGTGAAGAGTGAGTTTTGCTTCAAAAATGATTATGGAATCGAAAATAATGTGTTTAGAAAGAAGTCTAGTGAAAAGACCAGTAAAGAAACATGGAGGAATACATGTGTTCTGAAGTAGTAAGTAATTGAAAGTGAACCAAATGCCAAAAAAATTTGTGAAGTTGTGGATGAAAAAATACATCCTATGATGTCCATAAACTGAAGAAATATTAATGCACCAGTGTTGAGTAAAAATGAACTTCAAATTACACATCATGTCCCATAGCAATCTACTTGCATTAATGTTAAACTGGGTCAGTTACTGTAGAAATATTAGGATTTTTAAGCACCATCCACTGAACTTAGTTTTCAGTAGTAGGAAACCAAAATATATTTCAGGTGTGTGAATATTACTGAGAATAATCTTGTGAAAATTTGAATTTAAATGAACATAAATGAATATGAATGAATTTAGGGAGTGTATAATAAGACACATATTTTTCATATTTTTTTAAAATCTGGAGAATATACACACATACACACACGCACACACACACACACACATGCACACACACACACACATTAATATTTAGCAATATATATGCCAATCGATATTCATCATGAAATATAATTCATTCACAAATCCAAAAATATTCATTTTACTGAACATGGATTTATGTATAGTGTTTTTCACTAGGAAGCTCAACCATAGGTGGAATTTTCAGTTCCATCATTATTTAGGGAAAGTCATCTCTTCTCACAATTTTTATATTCCAAAGCCAGTGATCTTTCAAGAATGTACGTGTGATACCAGGTAGAATATTGTATATGCATAAAAAAATTACATGTGCTGAATAGGATACAGAGAAAGGGAGACAGGAATTTACATATGTGATAACTTTAAAAAATCATGGAGAAATATAAAAATGAAAAGTTTACTAAATTTAAAACACATACTCTTGATAAAGCAGAAGACAAATACAAATATACACCATGCTTCCTATGAAAGGACTGTACTTCTATTCAGTTAGGTTTTTTTTTCTCCATGATATTAGGATTAGTAGTCAGAGTCTAGTAGGGTATGGGTTACTGTCAGGGATTCAGTATTTCAAATGGAAAATAGGAAAATGAATCTAATGTGTATGCAAACATGTGATACACAAAAATCTTCCCTCTCTTATCCAGAACAATGCCTTGACATAACCATTGCTAAAAGTAAGACACAATTAGAGGAGAGGAGTTAGAAAACCTGTGAATACATACGTGGAATTAAAAATGCTCAGGAGTTCACAACACTGGAGGTGGTAAAAGAGTTTACAAAAGTATGGGAGAGGGTAAACACTCCAGAAACATGGAGCTGTGCTGACCTAAAGACTTATTGAGAAACTTCCTCTGAGGTTAGGCACAAGAAATATATGTATGGCAATATGTAAATCAATGGTTCTGCAACTGATGTGATTCTGCAATCTGTATATGGAGTAAAAATGGGAGCTCATATCCCACTTGAATCAAAGTGTGAAATATGATATATCAAGAAGTATGTAATGTTTTGAACAACCTACAATGAAAATTAATTAAAAAAAGAAAAAGAAATATATGTAATTGTCAGGAGATTTAGCTTCGTTTATAGTGACACCAAAAATCTGGGTCTGCATCTATGTGACCTGGAGGACATGGTTCTTTATTTTGTAATGAACATGAGGCAGGAGGTCTGAATTCTCCCTTTGTAGGTAAACTGTTGCCACTGGGAGCTAAGTGTCTTCCCGTGTGGTCTGTGAAGCCATTTGGTCATCCTCCACTTTTCAGGGTGTTTCTTACTGCTGCACTGGGAATTTGGTATTTGCTTCACGAAATACAATATGTTCAACTGGGACACAATGCTGGAGGGAGTTCTGTCATGTGTGGTTGGTCAGGGTCGGCAAGAGAATGTACGAACCAGGCTTCTATCCCACATAGCTTTCCCCTTGACTATAGCAACCTGATTCTGAACATTGCCCTGAAACCTCTACATATAACAAGATGCCTTTACATATAAAGGTCTGCTGCCTGCACCATGTCAGTCGCAAGTTTTGGAAGCCAATGGAAGATCCAGGTGGTCCTACCAAAAATATTTATTTACACACCTACAGTCCACTGCTCTACACCCACTACCCAGCAGGCTCCAACTTACTGGCATTTCTGTTCTACACCATTTTCACGAAACTCAGTCAATCAAGGCACTGTTTGTTATACTCATGATCAGCAACAGGATATCTAAAGGTTATCCAGTGCCACCTGGTCATGGGGATTTCAAAAATTTCATGGTATTAATCTAGTCATTTTTCAAGGATGAAGTTGGAGGCACTGTGGGTTTCATTTAATTCAGGAACCATTAAATGGTGAGGAAGCTCATTTCAATGAAAGCTCTGGAGAACACTCACAGGCAAGCCTTCCCAAAGAGTGGCCAAAAGGACACATGAATCCAGGCCCATTGAGGTATACAATGTGAGGTCCATGTGTGTTTGGACTCTCAACTATGGCTACCAAGTCTTTAAGAATTAAATCATGTGATATCCTGGCTCAGAATCCCTGAGCTCTGTGGAAAGCCATCCTGGGCCTAGATCTCAGTTTCCAAAAGCGATTCTCATGCGTGGTCTCCTAAAATCCCAACACTATTCATGGCAATACTTCTCTGAGGTCAGTTCCAGAACTCAGTCTCTAAGGGGAATCACACCAGAGTTCAAGCCCTGGTGGACCCAGTCATCTCTTCCAACTACCACACAAATTACCACAATTAAAACAAGAACCCTTCCATATGGCCCTCATCTTCTTTCATATAGACACTCATCATAATCTGGCTGGAGGTTTCCATGAGGGGCGCAGACCAAGACAGTGTCCCAAATAAGCTCCTTTGCCCCTCATTTGCCTAAAGTCAAGGTGGCCTGGACACACATCCTGTGAACCAAAAGTGATCAAATAGGCCTGCCATTAATACCGCTCCAATTTGAGGACTACTGTCTGTGGGGTTTAGATTCTTTATGTGAATTTTAGTCATGAGAAAACCCAAGCACAATGGGATAGCCTCTGCAGGTTTTGTAGAACTCTTTTGACCAAAAGGATCCCATTCTCACATGATGGAGGTCAGGAACCTTACAGAGGAAGTCGAGAGACTTCATCCCAATAATTGTTCTTTTGGCGAATTTTCTTTTGGATGCACACATGGTAACTTTCTTTAGATCCATCAGGTGCTGAGAATCTAAGCCACAGCCACACACAGGGCCAAGGGCCTGATTCAGACACATCCCTTTCCAAAGCAATTAAGGAAAGTGCCACAAGTATGCCCATTCATTTCCATTTGAAAACTGTTTTCTTCAGGCTTCACAAAGGGGTGGCCTGAGGCAAAGACCTTCCTGACATTCAGGGCAACAGAACAATAGGTAAGCAAAAGGCCCAAAGCAGGATTTCTCCTCTGAGACTTTCCTGGTCACACTGATATCTGAGTTTTCTGAGATGCTCGCCATCACCTACAGCTATCCAGTACATGGCCATGTCACAGAGCTTGGAAGTGGTACATTTCTTGGACACAAAACCATGGGCCTATTCTTGAGATTGGCCGGAATTCAGGACGAAAATAGAAACTTAGGAAGGTAGCAGGTGTTGCTCATCGATAAGGCAAGCTACAGTCCATTCATAAACGGGGCAATATGAATGCTGAGAAGCTTTCTACTAGACACGACACATCCATTGATGAATTCTCTTTTCTAATGTCTACAACCACGGAAACAGTGGAATACACAGACATAGAAACACTCGCCCTGTGAAAAGACTTACTAGAAACAGTCCACTTCAAATGAAACAAACCGACTGTCCTACCTATTCTCAGAAAATGAGACAAAACCACAAACCCACAACCACACCCACAAAGGCACCTCCTTCCCCTAAGTAGGTCTGTGACTATCCAGAGTGTCCTCTGACTTGTGGGCCATAATATGTTCCCCCAAAATGGCCTTTCCTGTCTCACATCTTGTCTCCTTGGCCAACTCTGTGAACTTCTTAGGAGCCAACGGTGAGCAACTACCTGCTTTCTCATGAAAAACCCTGCATCCGAGCTTTCCTGGCATTTGGCCTTCCTCACATCTGTAGGTACCAAAAAATACTGACCCTGTCCTTGGTAAATCCAAACAAGTGAGACCACTGGGACTGGGACTGGGATTGGCTCTGTGTGCCTGGCTTCCTGGATCCCACGTTCAGAGAGTTCCATCACCAAGAAAGTGAGGTGAGGTCACTTCCTTCCTGAACTGAATGAGGGCACTGTCTTGGCAGCCTCTTTGTCCTAACTGTTGCTTCCAAGGGTCCCAAGAGATTGAGGCTGCCCCTACTTCCTGTGACATTTTCACAAGTTAGAATGGCATATCAACCAAAGGCACCCAGGAATAGATCTCCACACAGGCCTGGTTTGGTCCATGATCTCTACATTAAAAAAAAATCTGATTCAGACACAACCTTTTATCCTGACAGGGTTGTTTGCCATGGAAGATGACTTTTGGTCTCTCAGGTCCTTTATTGCTTCCTACATCTTCTCCAGGGATCATTTCTGTATGGACCTTTGAGGTTCTCAGCAGGTGGAAGTTTTTCTACATTTCTGTATTGTAATATCAACTCCTTCCCTGCTCTTCTGTAAAGTTAGATTGAGGGAACAGTGTCCGGTTATGGTTGAAAACATGATCGATTTGGGTTAGAAATCATTTTGCTGGATGAATGATCGTATTGAGAACTTGCTATGTGTAGAAGAATATATAGGTGAAATATATATATGAAAAAAGAAATCTAAGTCTGATTTGAAGCCCAGAAGGGCATTGGGCCCTTGATAGGGATACGTGGTGTTGAATTACGTAATGCAGAGTTGTCTCAGATAAATCGATATACAATGGCATAGCACCTTGTACGTTGCATGAATTAATGTAGAAGGAACATCAAGTCAAAAAGGCATAGTCGGTAGTGAAAGGTTAATAAAATTAATAAAATAGGTACTTGTCACTTCCTGTTTTTCTGTATGCTTAACAAAACACTTTTGAAATCTTGAGAAATGTTTGCTAATCTTGTTCTAGAATGTACTGTTCCCAACGGCCGAACTGCAGAATGTACTCCCTCACTCGGTGTCATGCAAACCGCCCACTCGCCCTTACCCATCACGGAACTTCCCTCTCTTCCCTCTCCAAGGAAAGTATATAAGCTCTACTTAAGCTGTTCTCAGAGGTCTCTGCTCTATTTAATTTAGCTCTGAGCTCCAGCATGCTGCACCACAAATAAACCCTTTGCTGTTGCATGAGACAGTCTCTTGGTAGTATCTTCCTCTGACACTCGCCTGACCTTTACATATTGAGGTTCCACCGAGTTCCAGCAGTGGCGGACGAGAGACCCAAACGGGCTCCTCTTGGAGCAAGTAAGGCGCCTCTTTCTGGTTTCAGGTTTCTTGTTAGGGCTTGGCAAAATTGCTGGCGATGAAGAGCCTGGGCTCTCTCCGACGGTGGCTGAGAGACGTGTCACAGAGACAAAGGGCACCTCTCTGGAGGACCCCGCAGAGAACTCGGGAAATCAAAAAACAATAGTCTTCTCGACTCAGTGATATTTCCTTTTAGATTCGTTATTGCCATACCATTGGGTTTTGCCGGCTACTCATTCCTGGTCTCAGTGTTGGACGTTCATTGCCTGTCTTTATGGTCTTGTCTTATCTGTGTCGTGTGTCCTTGCTTTTACTGTTTGTGGAACTTTCATTATGGAACAGAGCACGTCAATGCCTCTGTCCCTGACCCTTGATCACTGGACCAAAGTCCGCTTAAGGGCTCAGAATCTTTCTTTTTTTAGTAAAACGCTGGACCTGGCAGAATCTCTGTGCCTCAGAATGGCCCATCTTTGGAGTCGTATGGCCCATAGAAGGATCTTTCTACTTCCCACTAATTTAAAAAGTCAGAGGTATTGTCTTTCAGCCAGCGCCACATAGCCATCCGGATCAACAGCCATATATCTTAACTTGGCAGGACCTCTGCAAATCTCCTCCTCCATGGGTGAAGCCTTTCCTTGCCCCTACCTCTGCTCCTACTCCTTCCCCCATGATCTCTCAAACCCTCTCAACCTCCTCCTCCTCCACCCTCTGTTCTCCCTGAGTCACAGATTTGACTCTACTGGACTCTTCTCCCCCTCCTTATCCCCTGCCCTCGTCCCCTAACACACAACACACTCTAAGTGATTCCGCTGCTGCTGACTAAGCCTCTCTACCATTGGAGGAAGCTAAGCCGGTAATAGGACCTGACAATGGACCGATGTTCATGGCCCAGGTAAGTCAGGGGTTAGCCAGGAACCTGGGGATTAATTGGAAGTTAAATTGTGCTTATAGACCACAGAGTTCAAGACAAGTAGAAAGAATGAATAGAACCATTAAAGAGACCTTAACGAAATTAAGCTTAGAGACCAGCATAAGATTGGACTATGCTCCTGCCTTATGCAATGTTTCATGCAAGAAAAAATCCCTTTGTTTCTTTGAGTAACCTTACCACATGTGAAATTTTTTATGGTGGCCCTCCTCCAGTAGGGGACCTAAGCCCAACTGTAAGACCTAAAGATCCTTTCCACACCCCCTTGCTTGACAGACTTAAAGATCTTGAAAGAACTCAGTAATACCTGTGAAAACAGCTGGCCACTGCCTACCCAACTGGGAACCAGGGGATTCCACATCCATATCAAGTAAGAGATTTCATCTATGTAAGATGATATCAGGTGTCATCCCTGGTACCCCGCTGAAAAGGACCATACCAGGTGCTATTATAACACCTACAGTGGTAAACGTAAACAGAATCACTTCCTTAATCCATGCCTCTCATCTCAAGCCTGCTCCCTGTACAGAATCTTTCTGGAAACTGAAAAAGACTGGTAACAGTTTCAAATTGTGTATTCGCAATGTGAATAAGGTTATATACTCTCCCCTTGGCTACAAGTAGTCCTAACCCTCATCAGCCCATTAAGCAGTGATGGCTGATCACAAATCCTACTGGAAAAGAAGTATGGTCTATCTCACATACAGCCCCCTTAGGGACCTGGTGGCCATCTCTCCACCCAGACATTTGTTAGCTGGCTATAGGTATTTCCTATTGTGATATCCCTGATGAAGAGGATCCCACTAAAATACCATTAAATCCCTTCTGTACCATAGATAATGGAAACAAACATTATGGATGTAGGGACACGCGAGCCAGATGCAGGTTGGCTAGTCTAGATTACTAAGTTTGCCTGGCAGACTATCAAAGCCACAAAGAGTAATGGCTGTGTGGGGGAAAAGCCGACTTTTTCTGTATGTCATGGGAATGTGTGCATACAGGGGCTGCCTGATGGAACCCCAATTCTTCATCAAATTCAGTACACAGCATTGGCCACATTACCAATTAGACAACCAAAAACTATGGCACCCAGAGGGGTCTCTAGATCCTCAAATTTTGCGTGACCTTTTTAACTTCTGCAAGTGCTCAAAAGAGTGAAAGGAAATTCCCCTTTGTGGAAGCCTTTTCCCTCCCTCACTGACATCCTGAACTATGCTTCTCCAATAGATCATTATCCTCAGCCTTCTGCTCCAGACCCTCTGATGTCACTCCCATCTCAGCAACTGGATTTCTCCCCTCCAATAACTAGATCAGAAACCCAAAGCTCCACCAGTTCTCTGACCATCGCCCCCTTGCTGAGGTAGTAGGTACATAGGGACCGCTCCACTGACTCATTCCTCTCATCTCCTGTCAGTGCCCTCACGGGGTCCCACCAGGTCCTTTTACCAGCTAACTCAATGCTCAAACGAGCTGAGGAGCCCTGAGACCCTTATCAAAGATGTAACATAATTGGCCTTTAAAGTTGCCTTGTCATCACTTAAAACAGGTTACTAAAATTTAAAGTCCCTCACAGGATTTTGGGATCCTCACTCCCGTCTTTCACTCTGCTCTACCTGATCTACTGCTCAAGTTTGCTGCTAGGAAATTCCCAATACCCTTTCGCATTATTCTTTTACATCTCTCTTTTCCCTCATTCTCAGATCCTAGGAGGTGCTCTCAGCCCCACCTTCCCCGTCTTTCCCCCTCTGTAACAGGCCCACAGAAAAGTCTTAAATGACCTTCTTCAGAAGTCTTCACCATGGCTGAGTTTTGAACTTTCAGCCAAACAGTCCCAATAAAGACATTAATGTAGATAAACTTTCTCTTTCGTATTGCCCTGTTCTACTTGGCCACTGGCTAAAAATCTCAGTACTTCTAAGCTAGACAATCCCTAACTAGTTTTTCACAAAATATGTGAACAAGTCCTCTGGCCTTCAGCTGGGGCTTCACAGAGATGGCTACATTTCTAAGATAAAGAAATTACCAACCGGGCTCCATGGTAACAGCTGGCAGGGGGGAAATAAGAAAGGGAAGAAAAAGCTCTCCTCCTCCCAGGTGTCCTTGAAAAGTTAACTTGCCCAGAACAGAAGGAAAAACAGAAACAAATACTGCTTTTTTAAACTTCTGAAGACTGTGAACTTCTGAGCCCCATCCCTTATATGTTGGGTACAAAATTCTGAAACTACCTAAACTTGAGTTTCAGGGGATTAATTGATTACAATAGAAGCAATACCCTCTGAATACGGTTGCAACCAAATAGGACTGTTTCCCTCTCTTGAGTGCTATCTTAGGTGCCTTGCTTTGTCAGTGCCTACAACAGCATAATTCTATATACTTAAACATCGTTTATGTTTTCATGAAATGATCAAGATATGTGATAAATTGTGTAATGGTGCAGATGTTTCCCAGAGTGCTCTATCATGAGGCAGGTTCATTTGAAGATCAAATAGGGTGGGCATACAACCGGTTCCACTGGGAACATATATCCCTCACTTTAGCCATCCTATTAGGAATAGGAGTTGCTGCACGGGTGGGCAGAGGAACCAGTGGCATTGTCCATGGGACACAAAAGATGACCCAATTAGAAGCAGCAATAGAGCAAAAGTAAGATATTAGAAACCTCCTTCAGGGCTTTGCATGAAACTTTAACCTCTCTCTCTGAAGTTGTTTTACAGAACAGTTGTGGGTTGGACCTCCTCTTCATTAGAGAAGGGGGCCTTTGTGCTGCATTGAGGGAAGAATGTTGTTTTTATGCTGACTATACTGGAGTCGTAATAAAATCTATGAGTAAATTTAAAAGACACCTTGAAGAGCATCAACAAGTGAGAGAGGGCCCAAAAGGGTGGCTTGAGTCTTGGTTCACACAGTCCCCCTGGTTAACTACGTTTTTATCAACCCTGGCCGGTCCAATAATAATCCTCATATTATTGCTAACAATAAAACCCTGTTTGCTCAACCGTGTAATGTCTTTTCTCCAGGCTCAAATTGGAGGAGTTAAACTTATTGTAATACCCCACTAGCAGACATTGAATGTGACACCCTCCAATGATCATTTTTATGATTAAAATTAGCCAGAAGAAGAAGTGGGGAATGAAATATTAATAAAATAGGTACTTGTCACATCGTGTTTTTCTGTATGCTTAACAGAACACTGTTGAAATCTTGAGAAATGTTTGCAAATCTTGTTCCCAGAATGTTCTATCCCCAGCTGCCAAATTGCAGAATGTACTCCCTCTCCCAGTTGCATGCAAACCGCCCACACGCCCTGACCCATCAATTCAATTCCCTCCCTTCTCTCTCCAGGGAAAGTATATAAGCTCTACTTCAGCTATTCTCAGGGCTATCTGCTCTATTCAGGTGAGCTCTGAACCCCAGCATTCTGGACACCCAATAAACCCTTTGATGTTGCATGAGATAGCCTATTGGTAGTCTCCTCCTCTGAAGCTCGCACCACGTTTACTTGGATGATTGAATGTAGAAGAGAACATCCAGTCAAAAAGGGATAGTCTGTAGCATTAGGAAGATAGTCAGTAAGTTTAGGAAGAAGGGTGAGTATAAGATTTGGAACAAAAGTTTCTTAGCAATAGGATTTGGATTAGAGAGTGAATGTAAATGTCAGCACAGGTGAAGAGTCAGTCACAATGATGAACTGGGGAAAATATGTAGGAAAGTATATATCAATAGAGACATTACAAAATCAGGCAAAGTATAAAGTGTGTGATAGGATTAGACATTTTGAACAGGGTTGAGTTTAACTATATAATCTTAGGAAGAAACAAATATGTAGTCACAAATAGGATTGACATTTGAGAGCATTGGGCAAATTTCAGGTGGATGAATATTTTGAGAATAATCTTGTGAATAGTTGATTATAAATCCACATACATGAACATGAATGAATTTAGGGAGTGAATATAAGACACATATATTTCATATTTTGAAAAATCTGGAGAGTGTATATATATATATATATATATATATATATATATATATATATACACATATATATACATATACATAAAACAAACACACAGACAAAAAAGTAGCAATATATATGTCAATCAAAATTCATTATAAAATATATACCATCCACAGATCTAAAAATATTCATTTTAATGAACATGGATTTATGTATAATGCTGTTCAACTAACAAGCTCACCCATAGGTTGAATATTCAGTTCCAACAGGGTTTAGTAGGAGTGATCTCTTCTAACAATTTGTATCTGCCAAGTCAGCCACCTCACAAGAATGTACGTGTGGTACCAGATAGGAATCTATATGTGCATATAAGAATACAGAGAAAGGGAGACAGGAATTCACATATTTGTTAACCTAAAAAATACAAGGACAACTATTTCAACAAACAATTGACTAGATTTATAACTCCAACTCTGTATCATGCAAAAGGCAAGTCCATCTGTACACCATGCCTACTCTGAACTGCTTGTATTTCTATTCTTTATGGGTTATTTTTCTCCATCATATTAGGATTAGTAGTCAGAGTCTGGTAGGGTATGGGTTAGAGTCAGGTATTCAGTATTTTGAATTGAAAATAGGACACTGAATCCAATGTGTATGCAAATATATGCTACGGAAAAATCTTCCCACTCTCCTCCAGAACAATGCCTTGACATTACCTTCGCCCCAAGTAAGACACAATTAGAGGAGAAGAGTTAGAAAATCTGTGAATACATATCTAGAATGGAAAATGCTCCAGATTTCACATCTTTGGAGGTGGTAGAGGAGTTTCCAAAAGTAAGAGACAGGGTAAACACTCCACAAACATGGAGCTCTGCTGGCCAAAAGACTTTTTGAGAATCTGCCTCTGAGGTTAGGCACTTGAAATATATGTTGTTGTCAGGAGCTTTAGCTTTATTTGTAGTGAAACCATCAAAGCTGGATCTGCATCTATGTGACCTGGAGAAAATGGTTACTTATTTTCAAATAAAAATGAGGCAGCAGTGATGAATTCTCTTTTTGTAGGTAAACTGTGGCCACTGAGGGCTAAGGGTCTTCCCGTGTGGACTGTGAAACCAATGGTCATCCTCCAATTTTCGTGGTGTTTCTTGCTGCTGCACTGGGAGTTTGGTATTTGCTTCATGAAATACAACGATTTCAAATGGGACACAGTGCTGAAGGGAGTTCTGTCAGGTGTGGTTGGCAGGGTCTCCAGGAGAATGCACCAACCAGGGTTCTATCTCAAGTAGCTTGCCCCCTTGACAATAGCAACATGATACTGAACATTGCCCTGAAACCTCTCCATATAAAAATATGCCTTTACATATATGGGTGTGATGGTTGCACCATGTCAGTCACAGCCATTTGGAAGCCAATGGAAGATCCACATGGCCCCACCACAGATGTTTTATCACACATGTGCATAACACAGCTCTAGGCCCACTACTTACCAGGCCCCAACTTACTGGCATCTCTGTTCTACACCATTTTCATGAAACCCAGTCAATTAAGGCCCTGTCTGTTATACTCATGATCATCAACAGGACATCAAAGGTCCTCCAGTGCCAGCTGGTCATCGGAATTTCTAAAATTTCATGGTAATTATCTACCATTTTTTCACAGATGCATTAGGAGGCAATGTTGGTTTCAATTCATTCAGGAACCATTAAATGGTGAGGAAGCTAATTTCAGGGAAATCTCTGGAGCACTCTCACAGGCAAGTCTACCCAAAGAGTGGCCAAAAAGTCACATGAAGCCAGGCCCATTGAGGTCTACAAAGCGAGGTCCAAGTGTGTTTTGAATCTCAATTATGCCTGCCAAGTCTTTCAGAATAAAATCATGTAATATCCTGGCTGTGATTCCCAGTGTTCTGTGGAAAGCCACTCTGGGCCTTGATCCCAGGTTCCAATGGCAAATCTCATTCCTGGCCTCCTAAAATCCCAACACAATTCATGTCAATACTTCTCTGAGGTCAGTTCCAGAACTCAGTCTCTAAGGGGAATCACAGCAGAATTCATGCCCAGGTGGACCCAGTCATCTCTTCCAACTGCCACACAAATGACCACAATTATAACCAAAACACTCCTACATGGCCCTCATCTTCTACCATAAAGATACTCATCATAACATCTGGATGGAGGTTTTCATGAGAGGCACATCCCAAGACAGTGTCCAAAATAAGCTCCCTTGCCCCTCATTTGCCGAATGTCAGGGTGGCTTGGACACCCTTCCTGTGAACCAGGAGTGATCAAATAGGCCTGCCCTTAATACTGCTTCGCTTCTCCAATTTGAGGCTCTCTGACTGTGGGGTCTAGATTCTTTTTGTGAATTGGAGTCATGAGAAAAGCCAAGCACCTCTGCAGAGATTTGAAGAACTCATTTCACCCAAAGAATCCCTATTCTGACATGATGGATTTCAGAAACCTAACAAAGGAAGGCAATATAATTCATGCACATTGATTGAACGTTTTTCCATTTTGGTTTAGATGCACATATGGGATCTTTCTTTACATCCATCAGGTGCTGAGAATCTAAGTCACAGCCTAAAACAGGGCAAAGGGCCTGAATCAGACACATCCTTTTCCAATGAAATTAAGCAAAGAGCCAGAGGTGATGCACATTCATTTCCATTTGAAAACTGTTTTCTTCAGGCTTAACAAAGGGGTTGCATGAGACAAAGACCTTCCTGATATTCAGGGCAACAGAACAATAGGTAAGCAAAAGGCCCAAAGCAGGGTATCTCCACTGAGACTTTCCTGGTCACACTGATATCTGAGTTTTCTGAGATGCTGGCCATTCCATTCAGGTATCCAGTACATGGCCATGTCAAAGACCTTGGATTTGGTACATATCTTGGACACATAACCATGAGCCTATTCTAGAGAGTGGCCAGAATTCAGGAAGAAAACAGGGACTTAGGAAGTTATTAGGTGTTGCCCCGTGCATAAGGCAAGCCACACTCCATTCATAAATTGGGCAGGATGAATGCTGGGAAGCTTTATACTAGACATGACACATCCATTGCTGCATTCTCTTTTCTCATGTCTACTACCACAGGCACAGTGGGATACACAGACATGGAAACACTCACCTCTTCAAACGACTTACCAGAAACAGTTCACTCCAAAACAAACAAACCGCCATTCCTACCTATTTTCAGAACATGAGACAAACCACAAACCCACACCCACTCCCAAAAAGGCACCTCCTTCCCCATAGGTGTGTGACTAACCAGAGTGTCCTCTGACTGGTGGCCATACACTGTTCTTCCGAAATGGCCTGTCCTCTCTCAGATCTGTTTTCCTTGGCGAACTCTGTAAAGTTGTAAGGAAAAAGTGGAGAGCCACTACCTGCTTTCTCAGGAAAGCTCCCTCTTCAGAGCTCTCAAGGCATTTGGTAATCCTCACTTCAGTAGGTACCAAGAATAACTGACTCTATCTTTTGTAAATCCAAACAACTGAGCCCACTGGGACTGGGACTGGGACTGCCTCTGGGTGCCTGGCTCCTTGGATACAAAGTTCAGAGAGTTCCATCACCAAGGAAATGAGGTATGTCACATTCTTTGGAAGTGAATGAGGTCACTGCCTTGGCAAATGTATATCTTATGATGTGCAAAAACTGAAGAAATAATAATGTACCAGTGTCGAATACAAATGAATGACAAATTTCATATCATGTCCCATAGGAGTCTACTTGCATTGATGTTAGACTGGGTCAGTTACTGTAGAATAATTAGGATTTGTATGCACCATTCACTGAAGTTAGTTTTCAGTACTAGGAAACAAATATGTATTTCAGGTGGATGAATATTTCTGATTATAATCTTGTGAAAAGTTGATTATAAATCCACACACATGAACATGAATGAATTTAGAGAGTGTATATTAGACACATATATTTCATATTTTAAAATTTGGAGAGTATATCTATATCTATATCTATATCTATATCTATATCTATATCTATATCTCTCTATATATATACACACACTCACACACACAAACACACACACACAACACTCACAGACATTAAAAAGTACCAATATAAATGCCAATCGAATTCATCAGTAAATATATATCATCCACAAATGCAAAAATATTTATTTTACTGTACATGAGTTAATGTATAATGTTGTTCTACTAGGACGCTCTCCTACAGGTTGAATTTTCATTTCCAACAGCATTTAGGAGGAGTGAACTCTTCTCACAATTTGTATCTGCCAAGACAGCCACCTCACAAAAATGTACGTGTGATACCTGGTAGGATTCTATATATGCATATAAATATACATGTGTGAATAGGCTACAGAAAAGGGAAACAAGAATTCACATATTTGTTAAGTTTAAAAACACATGGAGAATATTTCAATTAAAATTTGACTAGATTTATAACTCCTACCTTATATAATGCAAATGTCAAGTCCAACTATACAACATGTCTCCTCTGAAGTACTTGTATTTCTAATGTGTTGGGTTAATTTTCTCCATTATATTAGGATGAATAGTCTGAGTATACTAGGTATGGGTTAGTGTCAGGGATTCAGTATTTCGAATGGAAAATTGGAAAATGAATCCAATGTGTATGTAAATATATGCTGCACAAATATCCTCCTGCTCTCATCCAAAACAATGCCTTGACATTACCTTCACCCCAAGTAAGACACAATTAGAGGAGAAGAGTTACAAAATCAGTGAATACATATCTGGAATGAAAAATGCTCAGGAGTTCACAACCTTGGAGGTGGTAGAGCAGTTTCAAAAACTAAGGGACAGGGTAAACACTCCACAAACATGGAGCTCTGCTGGCCTAAAAACTTTTTGAGAAACTGCCTCTGAGCTTTTGCACTTGAAATATATGTTGTTTTCAGGAGATTTGGGAGTTCTGTCACGTGTGGTGGGTCAGGGTCTGCAAGAGAATGCACCAACTAGGCTCCTATCTCTCACAGCATGCCCCATTGCCCCCTTGTCCATATCAACCTGATTCTTAATTTTCCTCTGAAAACTCTCCATATAACAAGATGCCTTTACATATAAGGGTCTGTTGGCTGCACCATGTCAGTTACAAGCCATTTGGAATCCAATGGTAGATCCACATGGCATCTCTGTTCTACACCATTTTCATGAAACTCAGTAAGTCAAGGCACTTTCTGGTATAATCATGATCAGCAACAGGACATCCAATGTTTCTCCAGTGCCACCTGGTCATAGGAATTTCAAAAATTTCATGGTATTTATCTAGCCATTTTTCAAGCATGAAGTTGGAGGCACTGTGGATTTCAGTTCATTCAGCAAACAATAAATGGTGAGGAAGCTCATTTCAATGAAATTTCTGGAGAACTCTCACAGGCACGGCTTCCCAAAGAGTGGACAAACGGTCACATTGGGGCAGGCCCATTGAGGTCTACAATGTGAGGTCCATGTGTGTTTTGACTCTCAACTATGGCTGCCATTTCTTTAAGAATAAAATCATGTGATATCCTTGCTGAGATTCCCAGGCCTCTGTGGAAATCCACCCGGGGCCTAGGTCTCAGTTTCCAAGAGCGACTTTCATGCGTGGCCTCTTAAAATCCCAACAAAATTCATGGCAATGCTTCTCTGAGTTCAGTTCCAAAACCCAGTCTCTAAGGGGAATCACACCAGAGTTCAAGCCCAAGTGGACCCAGTCATTTTTTCCAATGCCACACAAATGACCAAAATTAAAACGAAAACACTCCCACATGGCCCTCATCTTATTCCATATAGTCAATCATCTTAACCTCTGGCTGGAAGTTTCCATGAGGGGCGCAGCCCAAGACAGTGTCCAAAATCTGCTCGTTTGTCCCTCATTAGCCTAAAGTCAGGGTAGCCTGGACACCGTTTCTGTGAACCAGGAGTGAACAAATAAGCCTGCCGTTAATACTTCTGTGTTTCTCCAATTTGAGGCCTACTGATTTTAGGTATAGATTCTTTAGGTGAGTCATGCGAAAACACAAGCACCTCTGCAGGGCTTTGAAGAACTCATTTGACCCAAAGAATCCCTATTCTCATTTGATGGAGTGCAGGAACCTAAGAGAGGAAGGCAAGAGACTTCATGCACAATGAATGATATTTTTTGCCATTTTGGTTTTGGAAGCTCACATGGGATCATTCTTAAGATCCATCAGGTGCTGAGAATCTAAGACACAGCCACACACAGGTCCAAGAGGCTGATAAAGACACATCCCTTTCCAAAGCAATTAAGCAAAGAGCCACAGGTGAGGCCCCTTCATTTCCATTTGAAAACTGTTTTCTTCAGGCTTCACAAAGGGGTGGCCTGAAGCAAAGACCTTCCTGACATTCAGTGCAACACAACAATAAGTAAGCAAAAGGCCCAAAGCAGGGTTTCTGCACTGAGACTTTCCTGGTCACACTGATATCTGAGTTTTCTGAGATGCTCGCCATTCTCTTCAGCTATCCAGTACATGGCCATGTAACAGAGCTTGGAGGTGGTACATATTTTGGACACAAATCCATGAGCCTATTCTGGAGAGTGGCCAGAATTCAGGAAGAAAACAACAACTTAGAAAGATAGCAGGTGTTGCACATCCATAAGACAAGCTGCAGTCCATTCATATATTGGGCAGGATGAATTATGGGAAGATTTATACTAGACAGGACACATACATTAATGCATTCTCTTTTCTAATGTCTACAACAACGGACACAGTGGGATACACAGAAACAGAAACACTCGCCGTGTCAAATGACTTACTAGAAACTGTCCACGCCAAACCAAACAAACCGCCTTTCCTATCTATTCTCAGAACATGAGACAAAACAACAAACCCACACCCACTCCCACAAAGGCACCTCCTTCCCCCAAGTAGGTCTGTGACTATCCGGAGTGTCCACTGACTGGTGGGCCATACTATGTTCCCCCGAAATGGCCTGTCTTCTCTCAGATCTTGTTTCCTTGACCAACTCTGTGAAGATGTCAGGAAAAAGTGGTTAGCCACTACCTGTTTTCTCAGGAAAGGTCCATCTTCAGAGCTCTCCTGGCATTTGGCCATCCTCACATCATTAGGTACCAAGAAAACTGACTCTGTCCTTGGTAAATCCAAACAAGTGAGCCCACTTGGACTGGGACTGGGACTGCCTCTGGGTGCCTGGCTTCTTGGATACCAAGTTCAGAGAGTTCCATCACCAAGGAAATGAGGTATGTCACATTCTTTGGAACTGAATGAGGTCACTGCCTTGGCAACCACTTTGTCCTAACAGTTGCTTCCAAGAGTAACATAAGATGGAGTTTGCCCCTACTTCCTGTGACACTTTCATAAGATAGAATGTATATCAACCATTGGCACCCGGGAACAGCTCTCTAATCAGGCCTGGTTTGGTCCATCTTCTCTACAATAAGAAGAGAGAGATTCAGATTCAGACACATCCCTTCATCCTGACCAGGTTGTTTGCCATGGAAGATGACTTTTGCTCTCTCCGGTGCTTCATACCTGCCTACAACTTCTCCAGGTATCATTTGTGCATGGACATTTGATGTTCTCATCAGGTGGAAGGTCCCCAACTTTCCTGTATTGTAAGAACCACTCTGACAGCTCTTTTGTCCATTTTGCTTTGGGATGCACACATGGGATTTTTCTTTAGACCCATCATGTGCTGTGAATCTAAGCCACAGCCTCACATAGGGCCGAGAGGCTGATTCAGAAACATCCATTTCCAAAGCAATTAAGCAAAGAGGCACAGGTAATGACCATTCATTTCCATTTGAAAACTATTTTCTGCAAGCTTCACAAAGTGTGGCCTGAGGCAAAGACCTTCCTGACATTCAGGGCAACAGAATAGGTAAGCAAAAGGCCCAAAGCAGGGTTTCTCCACTGAGACTTTTTTGGGCATACTGATATCTGAGTTTTCTGAGATACTCACCATTCCCATCAGCTATCCAGTACATGGCCATGTCACAGAGATGGAGGTGGTACATATCTTGGACACAAAATCATGAGTGTATTCTGGAGAGTGTCCAGAATTCAGGAAGAAAACAGGAATTTAGAAAGATGGCAGGAGTTGCCCATCCATACGGCAACCTGCAGTCCATTCATAAATTGCACAGGATGAATGCTTTGAAGCTTTCTCGTAGACAGGACACATCCATTGATGCATTCTCTTTTCTAATGTCTACAATCACGGACACAGTATGATATATAGACACAGAAACACTCACCTTGTCAAAGGACTTGCTAGACACAGTCCACTCCAAAACAAACAAACCAGCTTTCCTAACTATTCTCAGAACATGAGACAAAACCACAAACTCACACTCACACCCAAAAAGTCACCTCCTTTCCCCAAGTAGGTCTGTGACTATCCGGAGTGTCCTCTGACTTGTGGGCCATACTATGTTCCCCCAAAATGGCGTGTCCTGTCTCCAATCTGGTCTCTTTGGCCAACTCTGTGAAGTTGTCAGGAGCCCATGGTGAGAAAGTACCTGCTTTCTCTGGAAAGGCCAGTCTTCATAGTTTCCAGGCATTTGGCTGTCCTCACATCAGTAGGTACAAAGAAAGAGTGACTCTGTCTTGTTAAATCCAAACAAGTGAGCCCACTGGGACATGGAGTGGGTTTGACTCTGTGTGCCTGGTTTCCTGGATCCCAAGATCACAGACTTTCATTACCAAAACTGTAAGGTGATGTCACTTTCTTCAAGATCTGAATGAAGTCACTGCCTTGGAAACCACTTTGTTTTAACAGTTGCTTCCATGGTTCCCAAAAGATGGAGGCTGCCTCTACTTGCTGTGACTCATTCATATGTTAGAATGGTATATCAACCATAGGCACCGGGGAACAGCTCTCCACACAGGCATGGTTTGGTCCATCTTCTCTACATTAGGAAGAGAGAGGCTAATTCAGACACATCCCATCAACCTGACCAGGTTGTTTGCCATGGAAGATGACTTTTGCTCTCTCATGTCCTTCATAGCTGCCTACATCTTCTCCAAGGATCATTTCAGCATGGACCTTTTAGGTTTTCAGCAGCTGGAAGATCTCCTGTATTCCTGAATTGTAAGACCAACTCTGTCCCTGCTCTTCTGTAAAATTAGATTGAGGGAAAAGTGTACAGTTAGGGTTAATAACATGTTCAATTTGGGTTAGGAATCATTCTCTGGAATGAATATTTGTATTAGGAACCTGCGATATTTATAAGAATATATAGGTGAAATATAAGTATGAAAACAGAAATCTAGGTAAGTTTTGAAGCCCAGAAGGGCATTGGGCCCTTGATTGGGATACTTAGCATTGATTTATGTCCTGCACAGTTGTCTCAGTTAAATCAATATACTATGGCATAGGACCTTCTAATTTGGATGATTGAATGTGGAAGAGAACATCCAGTCAAAAAGGGATATTCGGTAGGATTAGGAAAATAGTCGGTAGGTTTAGATAAAAGAGTGAGTATAGGATTTGGACCAAAAGTTCTTTAGCAATAGGGTTTCAGGTAGAGAGTGAATGTAAATGTCAGCACATGTGAAGAGTCAGTCACAATGATGAACTGGGTAAAATATGTAGGAAAGCAATATTTTGAAGACGTATAAATTAATTGGGGGTACAAATAGGTGTACCTTGTGCCTATGAATATAGAGATAATGCATGAATAGACCATACTGTGAATAAATAATATAACTGGTTCGAACTTTAAATAATGGATTGAATTGATTTCTGAAAATATACAGGAAACCTAATATTGATATACAATCATTCATTCCAAACAGTTATGCATCTAATGGTGATATTAGATTTATGGTTTATCATGAAAAGTGTGTGAGTTTTGCTTCAAAACTGATTATGAAATTAAAAAAAAAATGTGTTTTCAGAGAAGTCTCATGAAAAGACCAGTCAAGAAACCGGGAGGAATACATGTGTTCTGAAGCAGGAAATGATTAAAAGTGAAAAAATACCTATAAAGTTGTGAACTTGTGGATGAAATATATATTCTATGATGTGCAAAAACTGCAGAAATATTAATGTAGCAGTGTTGAATATAAATGAACGTCAAAATACACATCATGTCCCATAGGAATCTACTTGCATTGATGTTAAACTGGGTCAGATACTGTAGAATTATTAGGATTTGTATGCACCATTCACAGAAGTGAGTTGTCAGTACAAGGAAACAAATATGTATTTCAGGTGGATGAATATTTCCAAGAATAATCTTGAGAAAAGTTGATTATATTTCCTCATGCATGAACATGAATGAATGTATGAATGTAGAGAGTGTATATAAGACACATATATTTCATGTTTTGATAAATCAGGAGAGTATATATATATATATATATATATATATATATATATATATATATACCAAAAAAACACACAGAGAAACATAAAAAAGTAGCAATATATGCCAAATGAAATTTATAATGAAATATATAACATCTCCTGATGCAAAAATATATACTTTACTGAACATGGAATTATGTATAATGTTATTGTACTAGGAAGCTCACCCATAGGTTGAATTTTTAGTTCCAACAGCGTTTAAGAGGGGTAGTCTCTTCACACAATTTATATCTGCCGAGTCAGCAACCTCACAAAAATGTATGTGTGATACCAGGTAGGATTCTATATGTACATATAAAAATACATGTGCTGTATAGGCTACAGAGAAAGGGAGGCAGGAATTCACATATTTGTTAATTTTAAAAACACATGAAAAACTATTCCAAATAAAAATTCACTAGATTTATAACACCTACCATTTATTATGCAAAAGAAAAGTTCAAAAATACACCATGCCTCCTCTGACCTGCTTGTATTTCTGTTCTATTTGGGTTATTTTTCTCCATCATATTAGGATTAGTAGTCAGAGTCTAGTAGGGTATGTGTTAGTGTCAGGGATTCAGTATTTTGAATGGAAAATAGGAAAAAGAATCCAATGTCTATCAAATATGTGCTACACAAAATATTTTCCCTCTCTCATCCAGAACAATGTCTTGACATTACCTTTGCCCCAAGTAAGACACAATTAGTGGAGAAGAGTTATAAAATCTGTGAATATATAACTGGAATGGAAAATGCTCAGGAGTTCACAACCTTGGATGTGGTAGAGAAGTTTCCATAAGTAAGGGACAGGTTAAAAACTCCACAAACATGGAGCTCTGCTGGCCTAAAGGACTTCTTGATAAACTGCCTCTGAGGTTGGGCACTTGAAATATATGTTGTTTTCAGGAGCTTTAGCTTCCTTTGTTGTGAGACCATCAAAGCTGGGTCTGATTCTATGTGACCTGGAGGACATGGTTTCTTATTTTCTAATGAACATGAGGCAGCAGTGGTGAATTCTCTCTTTTAAGTAAAATGTGACCAGTGCGTGCTAAGTCTCTCCCCATCTGGGCTGTGAAGCCATTTGGTCATCCTCCACTTTTTCCTGGTTTTTCTTTCTCCTGCATTGGGAGTTTGGTATTTGCTTCACGAAATACAAGGAGTTCAAAAAGGACACAGTGCTGGATGGAGTTCTGCCACATGTGGTGGGTCAGGGTCTGCAGGAGAATGCACCAACCAGGCTTCTATCCCACATAGCTTTTTCCCTTGTCTATTGTAACCTGATTCTTAACATTGCCATGAAACCTCTCCATATAACAAGACGCCCTTACATATTAGTGTCTGCTGGCCTCACCATGTCTGTCACAAGCCATTTGGAAGCCAATGGCAAATCCATATGGCCACATCAGAGATGTATTATGACACACATACACACCACAGCTCTAGGCACACTAGTCAGGAGGCACCAACTTACTGGCATGTCTGTTCTAGATCATTTTCATGAAACACAGTCAATCAAGGCACTGTCTAGTATACTAATGATAAACAACAGGACATCCAAAGGTTCTCCAGAGACATGTTGTATAGTTGGACTTGACATTTGCATTATATAAGGTAGGAGTTATAAATCTAGTCAAATTTTAATTGAAATATTCTCCATGTGTTTTTAAACTTAACAAATATGTGAATCTTGTTTCCCTTTTCTGTAGCCTATTCACACATGTATATTTATATGCATATATAGAATCCTACCAGGTATCACACGTACATTTTTGTGAGATGGCTGTCTTGGCAGATACAAATTGTGAGAAGAGTTCACTCCTCCTAAATGCTGTTGGAAATGAAAATTCAACCTATAGGAGAGAGTCCTAGTAGAACAACATTATACATTAACTCATGTTCAGTAAAATAAATATTTTTGCATTTGTGGATGATACATATTTACTGATGAATTTCGATTGGCATTTATATTGGTACTTTTTAATGTCTGTGGGTGTTGTGTGTGTGTGTGTGTGTGTGTGTGTGTGTGTGTATATATATATATATATATATATATATATAGATATATAGATATAGATATACTCTCCAAATTTTTCAAAATATGAAATATATGTGTCTAATATACACACTCTAAATTCATTCATGTTCATGTATGTGGATTTATAATCAACTTTTCACAAGATTATAATCAGAAATATTCATCCACCTGAAATACATATTTGTTTCCTAGTACTGAAAACTAACTTCAGCGAATGGTGCATACAAATCCTAATTATTCTACAGTAACTGACCTAGTCTAACATCAATGCAAGTAGACTCCTATGGGACATGATATGTAATTTGTCATTCATTTGTATTCGACACTGGTACATTATTGTTTCTTCAGTTTTTGTACATCACAGGATATACATTTCATCCACAAGTTCACAAATTAATAAGCATTTGTTTCAACTTTCACCACTTCTTGCTTCAGAACACATGTATTGTCAGGGTTTCTTGACTGGTCTTTTCATGAGACTTCTTTCCAAACACATTATTTTGAATTTCCATAATCATTTTGAAGCAAAACTCACACACTCTTCATAATAAACCAAAACACTAATATTTCCATTAGATATATACCTGGTTGGAATGAATGATTGTATATCAATATACGATTTCCTTTAATTTTACAGATATCAGTTAATTCATTATTTAAAGTTCAAAAAAGTTATATTATTTATTCACAGTATGGTCTATTCATGCTTTTTCTCTATGTTCCTAGAAACAGGGTACACCTCTTTGTACCCCCGATTCTCATTTTACATCTTCAATATATTGCTCCCTGAAATGGTGAAAGAAATACTCATGTCACCTCATTATCACAGTAATATTCTGGACAAAAAATGGAAAGGTCACACTTATGATTGTACCAAAGCCTAAATGGAAAGTGAACATGGATTTCTAAAAACATCCATGTCCAGGTTGCCTAATGCTGTCAATTGTCAATCCTATTGGTGACTACATATTTGTTTTTTTCCTAATTTATATATTCAAACTCAACCCTGTTGAAAATGTCTAATTCTATCACTCACTTTATACTTTGCCTGATTTCGTAATGTTTCTATTGATATCTGCTTTTCTACATATTTTCCCCAGTTCAACATAGTGACTGACTCTTCATATGTGCTGACATTTACATTCACTCTACAACCGAAAGTCTATTGCTAAAGAACTTTTGGTCCAAATCCTATACTCACTCTTCTTCCTAAACCTACCGACTATCTTCCTAATCCTACTGAATATCCCTTTTTGACTGGATGTTCTCTTCTAAATTCAATCATCCAATTTACAAGGTCCTATGCCATTGTATATCGAATTATCTGAGGCATCTTTGCAGAACATAATTCAAAGCTAAGTATCCCAATCAAGGGCAAAACCCTTCTGGGCTTCAAATCATACCTAGATTTCTGTTTTCCTACTTACATTTCACCTCTATATTCTTGTAAATATTGCAGGTTCCCAATACCATTACTCATCACACAGAATCACACGTAACCCAAATCAAACCTGTTTTTAACCCCAAGTATACACTGTTCCCTCAATCATTTTACAGAAGAGCAGGGACAGAGTGGTTCTTACAATACAGGAAAGTTGGGGACCTTCCACCTGATGAGAACATCAAATGTCCATGCACAAATGATACCTGGAGAAGTTGTAGGCAGGTATGAAGCACCTGAGAGAGCAAAAGTCATCTTCCATGGCAAACAACCTGGTCAGGATGAAGGGATGTGTCTGAATCTGAATCTCTCTCTTCTTATTGTAGAGAAGATGGACCAAACCAGGCCTGAGTGGAGAGCTGTTCCCGGGTGCCAATGGTTGATATACATTCTACCTTATGAAAGTGTCACAGGAAGTAGGGGCAACCTCCATCTTATGTTACCCTTTTAAGCAACTGTTAGGACAAAGTGGTTGCCAAGGCAGTGACCTCATTCAGTTCCAAAGAATGTGACATACCTCATTTCCTTGGTGATGGAACTCTCTGAACTTGGTATCCAAGAAGCCAGGCACCCAGAGGCAGTCCCAGTCCCAGTCCCAGTGGGCTCACTTGTTTGGATTTACCAAGGACAGAGTCAGTTTTCTTGGTACATAATGATGTGAGGATGGCCAAATGCCAGGAGAGCTCTGAAGATGGACCTTTCCTGAGAAAACAGGTAGTGGCTAAACACTTTTTCCTGACATCTTCACAGAGTTGGTCAAGGAAACAAGATCTGAGAGAAGACAGGCCATTTCGGGGGAACATAGTCACAGACGTACTTCGGATAGTCACAGACGTACTTGGGGGAAGGTGGTGCCTTTGTGGGAGTGGGTGTGGGTTTGTTGTTTTGTCTCATGTTCTGAGAATAGATAGGAAAGGTGGTTTGTTTGGTTTGGAGTGGACAGTTTCTAGTAAGTCATTTGACACGGCGAGTGTTTCTGTGTATCCCACTGTGTCCGTTGTTGTAGACATTAGAAAAGAGAATGCATTAATGAATGTGTCCTGTCTAGTATAAATCTTCCCATAATTCATCCTGCTCAATATATGAATGGACTGCAGCTTGTCTTATCGATGTGCAACACCTGCTATCTTTCTAAGTTGCTGTTTTCTTCCTGAATTCTGGCCGCTCTCCAGAATAGGCTCATGGATTTGTGTCCAAAATATGTACCACCTCCAAGCTCTGTGACATGGCCATGTACTGGATAGCTGAAGAGAATGGCGAGCATCTCAGAAAACTCAGATATCAGTGTGACCAGGAAAGTCTCAGTGCAGAAACCCTGCTTTGGGCCTTTTGCTTACTTATTGTTGTGTTGCACTGAATGTCAGGAAGGTCTTTGCCTCAGGCCACCCCTTTGTGAAGCCTGAAAAAAACAGTTTTCAAATGGAAATGAATGGGCCTCACCTGTGGCTCTTTGCTTAATTGCTTTGGAAAGGGATGTGTCTTTATCAGCCTCTTGGACCTGTGTGTGGCTGTGACTTAGATTCTCAGCACCTGATGGATCTTAAGAATGATCCCATGTGAGCTTCCAAAAACAAAATGTCAAAAAATATCATTCATTGTGGATGAAGTCTCTTGCCTTCCTCTGTTAGGTTCCTGCACTCCATCAAATGAGAATAGGGATTCTTTGGGTCAAAAGAGTTCTTCAAAGCCCTGCAGAGGTGCTTGTGTTTTCGCATGACTCTAAATCACCTAAAGAATCGATACCTCAAATCAGTAGGCCTCAAATTGGAGAAACACAGAAGTATTAATGGCAGGCTTATTTGTTCACTCCTGGTTCACAGAAACGGTGTCCAGGCTACCCTGACTTTAGGCAAATGAGGGTCAAAGGAGCAGATTTTGGACACTGTCTTGGGCTGCGCCCCTCATGGAAACCTCCAGCCAGAGGTTAAGATGATTGACTATATGGAATAAGATGAGGGCCATGTGGGAGTGTTTTGGTTTTAATTTTGGTCATTTGTGTGGCATTGGAAAAAATGACTGGGTCCACGTGGGCTTGAACTCTGGTGTGATTCCCCTTAGAGACTGGGTTTTGGAACTGAACTCAGAGAAGCATTGCCATGAATTTTGTTGGGATTTTAAGAGGCCACGCATGAAAGACGCTCTTGGAAACTGAGACCTAGGCCCCGGGTGGATTTCCACAGAGGCCTGGGAATCTCAGCAAGGATATCACATGATTTTATTCTTAAAGAAATGGCAGCCATAGTTGAGAGTCAAAACACACATGGACCTCACATTGTAGACCTCAATGGGCCTGGCCTAATGTGACCTTTTGTCCACTCTTTGGGAAGCCGTGCCTGTGAGAATTCTCCAGAGATTTCATTGAAATGAGCTTCCTCACCATTTAATGTTTGCTGAATGAACTGAAACCCACAGTGCCTCCAACTTCATGCTTGAAAAATGGCTAGATAAATACCATGAAATTTTTGAAATTCCTATGACCAGGTGGCACTGGAGAAACATTGGATGTCCTGTTGCTGACCATGAGTATACCAGACAGTGCCTTGATTTACTGAGTTTCATGAAAATGGTGTAGAACAGAGATGCCAGTAAGTTGGAGCCTGCTGAGTAGTGGGTCTAGAGCAGTGGTGGGGAGGTGTTTGATAAAACATCCATGTTAGGGCCATGTGGATCTACCATTGGATTCCAAATGTCTTGTAACTGACATGGTGCAGCCAGCAGACCCTTATATGTAAAGGCATCTTGTTATATGGAGAGTTTTCAGAGGAAAATTAAGAATCAGGTTGATATGGACAAGGGGGCAATGGGGCAAGCTGTGAGAGATAGGAGCCTAGTTGGTGCATTCTCTTGCAGACCCTGACCCACCACACGTGACAGAACTCCCTCCAGCACTGTGTCCCAGTTTAGCTCCTAGTATTTCGTGAAACAAATACCAAACTCACAGTGCAGCAGCAAAAACACCACAAAAAGTGGAGGAGGACCAAATGGCTTCACAGTCCTCACGGGGAGACACTTAGTCCCCAGTGGCCTCAGTTTACCTACAAAGAGAGGATTCAGCACTGCTTCATCTTGTTCATTGGAAAATAAGAAACCATGTCCTCCAGGTCACATAGATGCAGACCCAGCTTTGATGGTCTCACTACAGAGGAAGCCAAATCTCCTGAAAACAACATATATTTCAAGTGTGGAAGCTCAGAGGCAGTTTCTCAAAAAGTTTTTAGGCCAGCAGAGCTCCATGTTTGTGGAGTGTTTACCCTGTCCCTTAGTCATGGAAACTCCTCTACCACCACCAAGGTTGTGAACTCCTGAGCATTTTCCATTCCAGATATGTATTCACTGATTTTGTAACTCTTCTCCTCTAATTGTGTCTTACTTGGGGTGAAGGTAATGTCAAGGCATTGTTCTGGATGAGAGTGGGAGGATATTTGTGCAGCATATATTTACATACACATTGGATTCATTTTCCAATTTTCCATTTGAAATACTGAATCCCTGACACTAACCCATACCTAGTAGACTCAGACTATTCATCCTAATATAATGGAGAAAATTAACCCAACACAATAGAAATACAAGCACTTCAGAGGGGACATGTTGTAGAGTTGGACTTGACATTTGCATTATATAAGGTAGGAGTTATAAATCTAGTCAAATTTTAATTGAAATATTCTCCATGTGTTTTTAAACTTAACAAATATGTGAATTCTTGTTTCCCTTTTCTGTAGCCTATTCACACATGTATATTTATATGCATATATAGAATCCTACCATGTATCACACGTACATTTTTGTGAGGTGGCTTTCTTGGCAGATACAAATTGTGAGAAGAGTTCACTCCTCCTAAATGCTGTTGGAAATGAAAATTCAACCTATAGGAGAGCGTCCTAGTAGAACAACATTATACATTAACTCATGTTCAGTAAAATAAATATTTTTGCATTTGTGGATGATACATATTTACTGATGAATTTGGATTGGCATTTATATAGTATTTTAATGTCTGTGAGTTGTGTGTGTGTGTGTGTGTGTGTGTGTGTGTGTATAGATATAGATATAGATATAGATATACTCTCCAAATTTTTCAAAATATGAAATATATGTGTCTAATATACACACTCTAAATTCATTCATGTTCATGTATGTGGATTTATAATCCACTTTTCACAAGATTATAATCAGAAATATTCATCCACCTGAAATACATATTTGTTTGCTAGTACTGAAAACTAACTTCAGTGAATGGTGCATTAATATCCTAATTATTCTACAGTAACTGACCCAGTCTAACATCAATGCAAGTAGACTCCTATGGGACATGATATGTAATTTGTCATTCATTTGTATTCGACACTGGTACATTATTGTTTCTTCAGTTTTTGCACATCACAGGATATACATTTCATCCACAAGTTCACAAATTAATAAGCATTTGTTTCAACTTTAACCACTTCTTGCTTCAGAACACATGTATTGTCAGGGTTTCTTGATTGGTCTTTTCATGAAACTTCTTTCCAAACACATTATTTTGAATTTCCATAATCATTTTGAAGCAAAACTCACACACTCTTCATGATAAACCAAAACACAAATATTTCTATTACATATATACCTGGTTGGAATGAATGATTGTATATCAATATACGATTTCCTTTAATTTTTCAGATATCAGTTCAATTCATTATTTAAAGTTCAAAAAAGTTATATTGTTTATTCACAGTATGGTCTATTCATGCTTTTTCTCTATGTTCCTAGAAACAGGGTACACCTCTTTGTACCCCTGATTCTCATTTTACATCTTCAATATATTGCTCCCAGAAATGGTGAAAGAAATACTCATGTCATCTCATTATCACAGTAATATTCTGGACAAAAAATGGAAAGGTCACACTTATGATTGTACCAAAGCCTAAATGAAAAATGAACATGGATTTCTAAAAACATCCATGTCTAGGTTGACTAATGCTGTCAATTGTCAATCCTATTGGTGACTACATATTTGTTTTTTTCCTAATTTATATATTCAAACTCAACCCTGTTGAAAATGTCTAATTCTATCACTCACTTTATACTTTGCCTGATTTCGTAATGTTTCTATTGATATCTGCTTTTCTACATATTTTCCCCAGTTCACCATAGTGACTGACTCTTCATATGTGCTGACATTTACATTCACTCAACAACCGAAAGTCTATTGCTAAAGAACTTTTTGTCCAAATCCTATACTCACTCTTCTTCTAAACCTACCGACTATCTTCCTAATCCTACTGAATATCCCTTTTTGACTGGATGTTCTCTTCTAAATTCAATCATCCAATGTACAAGGTCCTATGCCATTGTATATTGAATTATCTGAGGCATCTTTGCAGAACATCATTCAAAGCTAAGTATCCCAATCAAGGGCAAAACCCTTCTGGGCTTAAAATCATACCTAGATTTCTGTTTTCCTACTTATATTTCACCTCTATATTCTTGTAAATATTGCAGGTTCCCAATACCATTATTCATCACACAGAATCACTCGTAACCCAAATCAAACCTGTTTTTAACCCCAAGTATATACTGTTCCCTCAATCATTTTACAGAAGAGCAGGGACAGAGTGGTTCTTACAATACAGGAATGTTGGGGACCTTCCACCTGATGAGAACCTCAAATGTCCATGCACAAATGATACCTGGAGAAGTTGTAGGCAGGTATGAAGCACCTGAGAGCGCAAAAGTCATCTTCCATGGCAAACAACCTGGTCAGGATGAAGGGATGTGTCTCAATCTGAATCTCTCTCTTCTTCTTGTAGAGAAGATGGACCAAACCAGGCCTGAGTGGAGAGCTGTTCCCGGGTGCCAATGGTGATATACATTCTACCTTATGAAAGTGTCACAGGAAGCTTGGGCAACCTCCATTTTATGTTACCCTTTGAAGCAACTGTTAGGACAAAGTGGTTGCCAAGGCAGTGACCTCATTCAGTTCCAAAGAATGTGACATACCTCATTTCCTTGGTGATGGAACTCTCTGAACTTGGTATCCAAGAAGCCAGGCACCCAGAGGCAGTCCCAGTCCCAGTCCCAGTGGGCTCACTTGTTTGGATTTACCAAGGACAGAGTCAGTTTTCTTGGTACCTAATGATGTGAGGATGGCCAAATGCCAGGAGAGCTCTGAAGATGGACCTTTCCTGAGAAAACAGGTAGTGGCTAAAAACTTTTTCCTGACATCTTCACAGAGTTGGTCAAGGAAACAAGATCTGAGAGAAGACAGGCCATTTCGGGGGAACATAGTATGGCCCACCAGTCAGAGGACACTCCGTATAGTCACAGACCTACTTGGGGGAAGGAGGTGCCTTTGTGGGAGTGGGTGGGGGTTTGTTGTTTTGTCTCATGTTCTGAGAATAGATAGGAAAGGCGGTTTGTTTGGTTTGTAGTGGACAGTTTCTAGTAAGTCATTTGACACGGCGAGTGTTTCTGTTTCTGTGTATCCCACTGTGTCCGTTGTTGTAGACATTAGAAAAGAGAATGCATTAATGTATGTGTCCTGTCTAGTATAATTCATCCCATAATTCATCTTGCCCAATATATGAATGGACTGCAGCTTGTCTTATCGATGTGCAACACCTGCTATCTTTCTAATTGTTGTTTTCTTCCTGAATTCTGGCCACTCTCCAGAATAGGCTCATGGATTTGTGTCCAAAATATGTACCACCTCCAAGCTCTGTGACATGGCCATGTACTGGATAGCTGAAGAGAATGGCGAGCATCTCAGAAAACTCAGATATCAGTGTGACCAGGAAAGTCTCAGTGCAGAAACCCTGCTTTGGGCCTTTTGCTTACTTATTGTTGTGTTGCACTGAATGTCAGGAAGGTCTTTGCCTCAGGCCACCCCTTTGTGAAGCCTGAAGAAAACAGTTTTCAAATGGAAATGAATGGGCCTCACCTGTGGCTCTTTGCTTAATTGCTTTGGAAAGGGATGTGTCTTTATCAGCCTCTTGGGCCTGTGTGTGGCTGTGACTTAGATTCTCAGCACCTGATGGATCTTAAGAATGATCCCATGTGAGCTTCCAAAACCAAAATGGCAAAAAATTTCATTCATTGTGGATGAAGTCTCTTGCCTTCCTCTGTTAGGTTCCTGCACTCCATCAAATGAGAATAGGGATTCTTTGGGTCAAATGAGTTCTTCAAAGCCCTGCAGAGGTGCTTGTGTTTTCGCATGACTCTAAATCACCTAAAGAATCGATACCTAAAATCAGTAGGCCTCAAATTGGAGAAACACAGAAGTATTAACGGCAGGCTTATTTGTTCACTCCTGGTTCACAGAAACGGTGTACAGGCTACCCTGACTTTAGACAAATGAGGGGCAAACGAGCTGATTTTGGACACTGTCTTGGGCTGCGCCCCTCATGGAAACCTCCAGCCAGAGATTAAGCTGATTGACTATATGAAATAAGATGAGGGCCATGTGGGAGTGTTTTGGTTTTAATTTTGGTCATTTGTGTGGCATTGGAAAAAATGACTGGGTCCACGTGGGCTTGAACTCTGGTGTGATTCCCCTTAGAGACTGGGTTTTGGAACTGAACTCAGAGAAGCATTGCCATGAATTTTGTTGGGATTTTAAGAGGCCACGCATGAAAGTCGCTCTTGGAAACTGAGACCTAGGCCCCGGGTGGATTTCCACAGAGGCCTGGGAATCTCAGCAAGGATATCACATGATTTTATTCTTAAAGAAATGGCAGCCATAGTTGAGAGTCAAAACACACATGGACCTCGTATTGTAGACCTCAATGGGCCTGGCCTAATGTGACCTTTTGTCCACTCTTTGGGAAGCCATGCCTGTGAGAGTTCTCCAGAGATTTCATTGAAATGAGCTTCCTCACCATTTAATGTTTGCTGAATGAATTGAAACCCACAGTGCCTCCCACTTCATGCTTGAAAAATGGCTAGATAAATACCATGAAATTTTTGAAATTCCTATGACCAGGTGGCACTGGAGAAACATTGGATGTCCTGTTGCTGACCATGAGTATACCAGACAGTGCCTTGATTTACTGAGTTTCATGAAAATGGTGTAGAACAGAGATGCCAGAAATTTGGAGCCTGCTGAGTAGTGGGTCTAGAGCAGTGGTGGGGAGGTGTTTGATAAAACATCCGTGTTAGGGCCATGTGGATCTACCATTGGATTCCAAATGGCTTGTAACTGACATGGTGCAGCCAACAGACCCTTACATGTAAAGGCATCTTGTTATATGGAGAGTTTTCAGAGGAAAATTAAGAATCAGGTTGATATGGACAAGGGGGCAATGGGGCAAGCTGTGAGAGATAGGAGCCTAGTTGGTGCATTCTCTTGCAGACCCTGACCCACCACACGTGACAGAACTCCCTCCAGCACTGTGTCCCAGTTTAGCTCCTAGTATTTCGTGAAACAAATACCAAACTCACAGTGCAGCAGCAAAAGCACCACAAAAAGTGGAAGAGGACCAAATGGCTTCACAGTCCACACGGGGAGACACTTAGTCCCCAGTGGCCTCAGTTTACCTACAAAGAGAGGATTCAGCACTGCTTCATCTTGTTCATTGGAAAATAAGAAACCATGTCCTCCAGGTCACATAGATGCAGACCCAGCTTTGATGGTCTCACTACAGAGGAAGCCAAATCTCCTGAAAACTACATATATTTCAAGTGTGGAAGCTCAGAGGCAGTTTCTCAAAAAGTTTTTAGGCCAGCAGAGTTCCATGTTTGTGGAGTGTTTACCCTGTCCCTTAGTTTTGGAAACTCCTCTACCACCTCCAAGGTTGTGAACTCCTGAGCATTTTCCATTCCAGATATGTATTCACTGATTTTGTAACTCTTCTCCTCTAATTGTGTCTTACTTGGGGTGAAGGTAATGTCAAGGCATTGTTCTGGATGAGAGCGGGAGGATATTTGTGCAGCATATATTTACATACACATTGGATTCATTTTCCAATTTTCCATTCGAAATACTGAATCCCTGACACTAACCCATACCTAGTAGACTCAGACTATTCATCCTAATATAATGGAGAAAATTAACCCAATACATTAGAAATACAAGTACTTCAGAGGAGACATGTTGTATAGTTGGACTTGACATTTGCATTATATAAGGTAGGAGTTATAAATCTAGTCAAATTTTAATTGAAATATTCTCCAGGTGTTTTTAAACTTAACAAATATGTGAATTCTTGTTTCCCTTTTCTGTAGCCTATTCACACATGTATATTTATATGCATATATAGAATCCTACCAGGTATCACACGTACATTTTTGTGAGGTGGCTGTCTTGGCAGATACAAATTGTGAGAAGAGTTCACTCCTCCTAAATGCTGTTGGGAATGAAAATTCAACATGTAGGAGAGCGTCCTAGTAGAACAAAATTATACATTAACTCATGTTCAGTAAAATAAATATTTTTGCATTTGTGGATGATACATATTTACTGATGAATTTCGATTGGCATTTATATTGGTACTTTTTAATGTCTGTGAGTGTTGTGTGTGTGTGTGTGTGTGTGTGTGTGTGTGTATAGATATAGATATAGATATAGATATACTCTCCAAATTTTTCAAAATATGAAATATATGTGTCTAATATACACTCTCTAAATTCATTCATGTTCATGTATGTGGATTTATAATCCACTTTTCACAAGATTATAATCAGAAATATTCATCCACCTGAAATACATATTTGTTTCCTAGTACTGAAAACTAACTTCAGTGAATGGTGCATACAAATACTAATTATTCTACAGTAACTGACCTAGTCTAACATCAATGCAAGTAGACTTCTATGGGATATGATATGTAATTTGTCATTCATTTGTATTCGACACTGGTACATTATTGTTTCTTCAGTTTTTGCACATCACAGGATATACATTTCATCCACAAGTTCACAAATTAATAAGCATTTGTTTCAACTTTCACCACTTCTTGCTTCAGAACACATGTATTGTCAGGGTTTCTTGACTGGTCTTTTCATGAGACTTCTTTCCAAACACATTATTTTGAATTTCCATAATCATTTTGAAGCAAAACTCACACACTCTTCATGATAAACCAAAACACTAATATTTCCATTACATATATACCTGGTTGGAATGAATGATTGTATATCAATATACGATTTCCTTTAATTTTTCAGATATCAGTTCAATTCATTATTTAAAGTTCAAAAAAGTTATATTATTTATTCGCAGTATGGTCTATTCATGCTTTTTCTCTGTTCCTAGAAACAGGGTACACCTCTTTGTACCCCCGATTCTCATTTTACATCTTCAATATATTGCTCCCAGAAATGGTGAAAGAAATACTCATGTCACCTCATTATCACAGTAATATTTTGGACAAGAAATGGAAAGGTCACACTTATGATTGTACCAAAGCCTAAATGGAAAGTGAACATGGATTTCTAAAAACATCCATGTCCAGGTTGCCTAATGCTGTCAATTGTCAATCCTATTGGTGACTACATATTTGTTTTTTTCCTAATTTATATATTCAAACTCAACCCTGTTGAAAATGTCTAATTCTATCACTCACTTTATACTTTGCCTGATTTTGTAATGTTTCTATTGATATCTGCTTTTCTACATATTTTCCCCAGTTCAACATAGTGACTGACTCTTCATATGTGCTGACATTTACATTCACTCTACAACCGAAAGTCTATTGCTAAAGAACTTTTGGTCCAAATCCTATACTCACTCTTCTTCCTAAACCTACCGACTATCTTCCTAATCCTACTGAATATCCCTTTTTGACTGGATGTTCTCTTCTAAATTCAATCATCCAATTTACAAGGTCCTATGCCATTGTATATCGAATTATCTGAGGCATCTTTGCAGAACATAATTCAAAGCTAAGTATCCCAATCAAGGGCAAAACCCTTCTGGGCTTCAAATCATACCTAGATTTCTGTTTTCCTACTTACATTTCACCTCTATATTCTTGTAAATATTGCAGGTTCCCAATACCATTACTCATCACACAGAATCACACGTAACCCAAATCAAACCTGTTTTTAACCCGAAGTATACACTGTTCCCTCAATCATTTTACAGAAGAGCAGGGACAGAGTGGTTCTTACAATACAGGAAAGTTGGGGACCTTCCACCTGATGAGAACATCAAATGTCCATGCACAAATGATACCTGGAGAAGTTGTAGGCAGGTATGAAGCACCTGAGAGAGCAAAAGTCATCTTCCATGGCAAACAACCTGGTCAGGATGAAGGGATGTGTCTGAATCTGAATCTCTCTCTTCTTATTGTAGAGAAGATGGACCAAACCAGGCCTGAGTGGAGAGCTGTTCCCGGGTGCCAATGGTTGATATACATTCTACCTTATGAAAGTGTCACAGGAAGTAGGGGCAACCTCCATCTTATGTTACCCTTTTAAGCAACTGTTAGGACAAAGTGGTTGCCAAGGCAGTGACCTCATTCAGTTCCAAAGAATGTGACATACCTCATTTCCTTGGTGATGGAACTCTCTGAACTTGGTATCCAAGAAGCCAGGCACCCAGAGGCAGTCCCAGTCCCAGTCCCAGTGGGCTCACTTGTTTGGATTTACCAAGGACAGAGTCAGTTTTCTTGGTACATAATGATGTGAGGATGGCCAAATGCCAGGAGAGCTCTGAAGATGGACCTTTCCTGAGAAAACAGTTAGTGGCTAAACACTTTTTCCTGACATCTTCACAGAGTTGGTCAAGGAAACAAGATCTGAGAGAAGACAGGCCATTTCGGGGGAACATAGTATGGACCACCAGTCAGAGGACACTTCGGATAGTCACAGACTTACTTGGGGGAAGGTGGTGCCTTTGTGGGAGTGGGTGTGGGTTTGTTGTTTTGTCTCATGTTCTGAGAATAGATAGGAAAGGTGGTTTGTTTGGTTTGGAGTGGACAGTTTCTAGTAAGTCATTTGACACGGCGAGTGTTTCTGTGTATCCCACTGTGTCCGTTGTTGTAGACATTAGAAAAGAGAATGCATTAATGAATGTGTCCTGTCTAGTATAAATCTTCCCATAATTCATCCTGCTCAATATATGAATGGACTGCAGCTTGTCTTATCGAAGTGCAACACCTGCTATCTTTCTAAGTTGTTGTTTTCTTCCTGAATTCTGGCCGCTCTCCAGAATAGGCTCATGGATTTGTGTCCAAAATATGTACCACCTCCAAGCTCTGTGACATGGCCATGTACTGGATAGCTGAAGAGAATGGCGAGCATCTCAGAAAACTCAGATATCAGTGTGACCAGGAAAGTCTCAGTGCAGAAACCCTGCTTTGGGCCTTTTGCTTACTTATTGTTGTGTTTCACTGAATGTCTGGAAGGCCTTTGCCTCAGGTCACCCTTTTGTGAAGCCTGAAGAAAACAGTTTTCAAATGGAAATGAATGGGCCTCACCTGTGGCTCTTTGCTTAATTGCTTTGGAAAGGGATGTGTCTTTATCAGCCTCTTGGACCTGTGTGTGGCTGTGACATAGATTCTCAGCACCTGATGGATCTTAAGAATGATCCCATGTGAGCTTCCAAAACCAAAATGGCAAAAAATATCATTCATTGTGGATGAAGTCTCTTGCCTTCCTCTGTTAGGTTCCTGCACTCCATCAAATGAGAATAGGGATTCTTTGGGTCAAATGAGTTCTTCAAAGCCCTGCAGAGGTGCTTGTGTTTTCGCATGACTCTAAATCACCTAAAGAATCAATATCTAAAATCAGTAGGCCTCAAATTGGAGAAACACAGAAGTATTAACGGCAGGCTTATTTGTTCACTCCTGGTTCACAGAAACGGTGTCCAGGCTACCCTGACATTAGGCTAATGAGGGGCAAACGAGCTGATTTTGGACACTGTCTTGGGCTGCGCCCCTCATGGAAACCTCCAGCCAGAGGTTAAGATGATTGACTATATGGAATAAGATGAGGGCCATGTGGGAGTGTTTTGGTTTTAATTTTGGTCATTTGTGTGGCATTGGAAAAAATGACTGGGTCCACGTGGGCTTGAACTCTGGTGTGATTCCCCTTAGAGACTGGGTTTTGGAACTGAACTCAGAGAAGCATTGCCATGAATTTTGTTGGGATTTTAAGAGGCCACGCATGAAAGACGCTCTTGGAAACTGAGACCTAGGCCCCGGGTGGATTTCCACAGAGGCCTGGGAATCTCAGCAAGGATATCACATGATTTTATTCTTAAAGAAATGGCAGCCATAGTTGAGAGTCAAAACACACATGGACCTCACATTGTAGACCTCAATGGGCCTGGCCTAATGTGACCTTTTGTCCACTCTTTGGGAAGCCGTGCCTGTGAGAATTCTCCAGAGATTTCATTGAAATGAGCTTCCTCACCATTTAATGTTTGCTGAATGAACTGAAACCCACAGTGCCTCCAACTTCATGCTTGAAAAATGGCTAGATAAATACCATGAAATTTTTGAAATTCCTATGACCAGGTGGCACTGGAGAAACATTGGATGTCCTGTTGCTGACCATGAGTATACCAGACAGTGCCTTGATTTACTGAGTTTCATGAAAATGGTGTAGAACAGAGATGCCAGTAAGTTGGAGCCTGCTGAGTAGTGGGTCTAGAGCAGTGGTGGGGAGGTGTTTGATAAAACATCCGTGTTAGGGCCATGTGGATCTACCATTGGATTCCAAATGTCTTGTAACTGACATGGTGCAGCCAGCAGACCCTTATATGTAAAGGCATCTTGTTATATGGAGAGTTTTCAGAGGAAAATTAAGAATCAGGTTGATATGGACAAGGGGGCAATGGGGCAAGCTGTGAGAGATAGGAGCCTAGTTGGTGCATTCTCTTGCAGACCTGACCCACCACACGTGACAGAACTCCCTCCAGCACTGTGTCCCAGTTTAGCTCCTAGTATTTCGTGAAACTAATACCAAACTCACAGTGCAGCAGCAAAAACACCACAAAAAGTGGAGGAGGACCAAATGGCTTCACAGTCCACACGGGGAGACACTTAGTCCCCAGTGGCCTCAGTTTACCTACAAAGAGAGGATTCAGCACTGCTTCATCTTGTTCATTGGAAAATAAGAAACCATGTCCTCCAGGTCACATAGATGCAGACCCAGCTTTGATGGTCTCACTACAGAGGAAGCCAAATCTCCTGAAAACAACATATATTTCAAGTGTGGAAGCTCAGAGGCAGTTTCTCAAAAAGTTTTTAGGCCAGCAGAGCTCCATGTTTGTGGAGTGTTTACCCTGTCCCTTAGTTTTGGAAACTCCTCTACCACCTCCAAGGTTGTGAACTCCTGAGCATTTTCCATTCCAGATATGTATTCACTGATTTTGTAACTCTTCTCCTCTAATTGTGTCTTACTTGGGGTGAAGGTAATGTCAAGGCATTGTTCTGGATGAGAGCGGGAGGATATTTGTGCAGCATATATTTACATACACATTGGATTCATTTTCCAATTTTCCATTCGAAATACTGAATCCCTGACACTAACCCATACCTAGTAGTCTCAGACTATTCATCCTAATATAATGGAGAAAATTAACCCAACACAATGGAAATACAAGCACTTCAGAGGAGACATGTTGTATAGTTGGACTTGACATTTGCATTATATAAGGTAGGAGTTATAAATCTAGTCAAATTTTAATTGAAATATTCTCCATGTGTTTTTAAACTTAACAAATATGTGAATTCTTGTTTCCCTTTTCTGTAGCCTATTCACACATGTATATTTATATGCATATATAGAATCCTACCAGGTATCACACGTACATTTTTGTGAGGTGGCTGTCTTGGCAGATACAAATTGTGAGAAGAGTTCACTCCTCCTAAATGCTGTTGGAAATGAAAATTCAACCTGTAGGAGAGCGTCCTAGTAGAACAACATTATACATTAACTCATGTTCAGTAAAATAAATATTTTTGCATTTGTGGATGATATATATTTACTGATGAATTTCGATTGGCATTTATATTGGTACATTTTAATGTCTGTGAGTGTTGTGTGTGTGTGTGTGTGTGTGTGTGTGTGTATAGATGTAGATATAGATATAGATATACTCTCCAAATTTTTCAAAATATGAAATATATGTGTCTAATATACACTCTCTAAATTCATTCATGTTCATGTATGTGGATTTATAATCCACTTTTCACAAGAATATAATCAGAAATATTCATCCACCTGAAATACATATTTGTTTCCTAGTACTGAAAACTAACTTCAGTGAATGGTGCATACAAATCCTAATTATTCTACAGTAACTGACCCAGTCTAACATCAATGCAAGTAGAATCCTATGGGACATGATATGTAATTTGTCATTCATTTGTATTCGACAGTGGTACACTGGTACGACCCTTAGCCCTCAGTGGCCACAGTTTACCTACAAAAAGAGAATTCATCACTGCTGCCTCATTTTTATTTGAAAATTAGTAACCATTTCCTCCAGGTCACATAGATGCAGATCCAGCTTTGATGGTTTCACTACAAATAAAGCTAAAGCTCCTGACAACAACATATATTTCAAGTGCCCAAACTCAGAGGCAGATTCTCAAAAAGTCTTTTGGCCAGCAGAGCTCCATGTTTGTGGAGTGTTTACCCTGTCTCTTACTTTTGGAAACTCCTCTACCACCTCCAAAGATGTGAAATCTGGAGCATTTTCCATTCTAGATATGTATTCACAGATTTTCTAACTCTTCTCCTCTAATTGTGTCTTACTTGGGGCGAAGGTAATGTCAAGGCATTGTTCTGGAGGAGAGTGGGAAGATTTTTCCGTAGCATATATTTGCATACACATTGGATTCAGTGTCCTATTTTCAATTCAAAATACTGAATACTTGACTCTAACCCATACCCTACCAGACTCTGACTACTAATCCTAATATGATGGAGAAAAATAACCCATAAAGAATAGAAATACAAGCAGTTCAGAGTAGGCATGGTGTATAGATGGACTTGCCTTTTGCATGATACAGAGTTGGAGTTATAAATCTAGTCAATTGTTTGTTGAAATAGTTGTCCTTGTATTTTTAAGGTTAACAAATATGTGAATTCCTGTCTCCCTTTCTCTGTATTCTTATATGCACATATAGATTCCTATCTGGTACCACACGTACATTCTTGTGAGGTGGCTGACTTGGCAGATACAAATTGTTAGAAGAGATCACTCCTACTAAACCCTGTTGGAACTGAATATTCAACCTATGGGTGAGCTTGCTAGTTGAACAGCATTATACATAAATCCATGTTCATTAAAATGAATATTTTTAGATCTGTGGATGGTATATATTTTATAATGAATTTTGATTGACATATATATTGCTACTTTTTTGTCTGTGTGTGTGTTTTATGTATATGTATATATATGTGTATATATATATATATATATATATATATATATATATATATATATACACTCTCCAGATTTTTCAAAATATGAAATATATGTGTCTTATATTCACTCCCTATATTCATTCATGTTCATGTATGTGGATTTATAATCAACTATTCACAAGATTATTCTCAGAAATATTCATCCACCTGAAATTTGCCCAATGCTCTCAAATGTCAATCCTATTTGTGACTACATATTTGTTTCTTCCTAAGATTATATATTTAAACTCAACCCTGTTCAAAATGTCTAATCCTATCACTCACTTTATACTCTGCCTGATTTTGTAATGTCTATATTGATATATGCTTTCCTACATATTTTCCCCAGTTCATCATTGTGACTGACTCTTCACCTGTGCTGACATTTACATTCACTCTCTAATCGAAATCCTATTGCTAAGAAACTTTTGTTCCAAATCTTATACTCACCCTTCTTCCTAAACTTATTGACTATTGTCCTAATGCTACAGACTATCACTTTTTGACTGGATGTTCTCTTCTACATTTAATCATCCAAGTAAATGTGGTGCGAGCTTCAGAGGAGGAGACTACCAACAGACTATCTCATGCAACATCAAAGAGTTTATTGGGTGTCCAGCATGCTGGGGTTCAGAGCTCACCTGAATAGAGCAGATAGCCCTGAGAATAGCTGAAGTAGAGCTTATATACTTTCCCTGGAGAGAGAAGGGAGGGAATTGTATTGATGGGTCAGGGCGAGTGGGCGGTTTGCATGCAACTGGGAGAGGGAGTACATTCTGCAATTTGGCAGCTGGGGATAGAACATTCTGGGAACAAGATTTGCAAACATTTCTCAAGATTTCAACAGTGTTCTGTTAAGCATACAGAAAAACACGATGTGACAAGTACCTATTTTATTAATATTTCATTCCCCACTTCTTCTTCTGGCTAATTTTAATCATAAAAATGATCATTGGAGGGTGTCACATTCAATGTCTGCTAGTGGGGTATTACCACAAGTTTAACTCGTCCAATTTGAGCCTGGAGAAAAGACATTACACGGTTGAGCAAACAGGGTTTTATAGTTAGCAATAATATGAGGATTATTATTGGACCGGCCAGGGTTGATAAAAACGTAGTTAACCAGGGGGACTGTGTGAACCAAGACTCAAGCCACTCTTTTTGGACCTCTCTCACTTGTTGATGCTCTTCAAGGTGTCTTTTAAATTTACTCATACATTTTATTACAACTCCAGTATAGTCAGCATAAAAACAACATTCTTCCCCCAATGCAGCACAAAGGCCCCCTTCTCTAATGAAGAGGAGGTCCAACCCTCAATTGTTCTGTAAAACAACTTCAGAGAGAGAGGTTAAAGTTTCATGCAAAGCCCTGAAGGAGGTTTCTAATATCTTACTTTTGCTCTATTGCTGCTTCTAATTGGGTCATCTTTTGTGTCCCATGGACAATGCCACTGGTTCCTCTGCCCACCCGTGCAGCAACTCCTATTCCTAATAGGGTGGCTAAAGTGAGGGATATATGTTCCCAGTGGAACCGGTTGTATGCCCCCCCTATTTGATCTTCAAATGAACCTGCGTCATGATAGAGCACACTGGGAAACATCTGCACCATTACACAATTTATCACATATCTTGATCATTTCATGAAAACATAAACGATGTTTAAGTATATAGAATTATGCTGTTGTAGGCACTGACAAAGCAAGGCACCTAAGATAGCACTCAAGAGAGGGAAACAGTCCTATTTGGTTGCAACCGGATTCAGAGGGCATTGCTTCTATTGTAATCAATTAATCCCCTGAAACTCAAGTTTAGGTAGTTTCAGAATTTTGTACCCAACATATAAGGGATGGGGCTCAGAAGTTCACAGTCTTCAGAAGTTTAAAAAAGCAGTATTTGTTTCTGTTTTTCCTTCTGTTCTGGGCAAGTTAACTTTTCAAGGACACCTGGGATGAGGAGAGCTTTTTCTTCCCTTTCTTATTTTCCCCCTGCCAGCTGTTACCATGGAGCCCGGTTGGTAATTTCTTTATCTTAGAAATGTAGCCATCTCTGTGAAGCCCCAGCTGAAGGCCAGAGGACTTGTTCACATATTTTGTGAAAAACTAGTTAGGGGTTGTCTAGCTTAGAAGTACTGAGATTTTTAGCCAGTGGCCAAGTAGAACAGGGCAATACAAAAGAGAATGTTTATCTACATTAAAGTCTTTATTGGGACTGTTTGGCTGAAAGTTCAAAACTCAGCCATGGTGAAGACTTCTGAAGAAGGTCATTTAAGACTTTTCTGTGGCCCTGGTACAGAGGGGGAAAGACGGGGAAGTTGGGGCTGAGAGCACCTCTGAGGATCTGAGAATGAGGGAAAAGAGAGATGTAAAAGAATAATGCGAAAGGGTATTGGGAATTTCCTAGCAGCAAACTTGAGCAGTAGATCAGGTAGAGTAGAGTGAAAGAAGGGAGTGAGGATCCCAAAATCCTGTGAGGGACTTTAAATTTTAGTAACCTGTTTTCAGTGATGACAAAGCAACTTTAAAGGCCAATTATATTACATCTTGGATAAGGGTCTCAGGGCTCTCCTCAGCTCGTTTGAGCATTGGGTTAGCTGGTAAGAGGACCTGGTGGGACCCGGTGAGGGCACTGACAGGAGATGAGAGGAATGAGTCGGTGGAGCGGTACCTATGTACCTGCTACCTCAGCAAGGGGGCGATGGTCAGAGAACTGGTGGAGCTTTGGGTTTCTGATCTAGTTATTGGAGGGGAGAAATCAAGTTGCTGAGATGGGAGTGACAGCAGAGGGTCTGGAGCAGAAGGCTGAGGATAATGATCTATTGGAGAAGCATAGTTCAGGATGTGAGTGAAGGAGGGAAAAGGCTTCCACATAGGGGAATTTCCTTTCACTCTTTTGAGCACTTGCAGAAGTCAAAAAGGTCACGCAAAATTTGAGGATCTAGAGACCCCTCTGGGTGCCATAGTTTTTGGTTGTCTAATTGGTAATGTGGCCAATGCTGTGTACTGAATTTGATGAAGAATTGGGGTTCCATCAGGCAGCCCCTGTATGCACACATTCCCATGACATACAGAAAAAGTCGGCTTTTCCCCCACACAGCCGTTACTCTTTGTGGCTTTGATAGTCTGCCAGGCAAACTTAGTAATCTAGACTAGCCAACCTGCATCTGGCTTGCGTGTCCCTACATCCATAATGTTTGTTTCCATTATCTATGGTACAGAAGGGATTTAATGGTATTTTAGTGGGATCCTCTTCATCAGTGATATCACAATAGGAAATACCTATAGCCAGCTAACAAATGTCTGGGTGGAGAGATGGCCACCAGGTCCCTAAGGGGGCTGTATGTGAGATAGACCATACTTCTTTTCCAATAGGATTTGTGATCAGCCATCACTGCTTAATGGGCTGATGAGGGTTAGGACTACTTGTAGCCAAGGGGAGAGTATATAACCTTATTCACATTGCGAATACACAATTTGAAACTGTTACCAGTCTTTTTCAGTTTCCAGAAAGATTCTGTACAGGGAGCAGGCTTGAGATGAGAGGCATGGATCCTGGAAGTGATTCTGTTTACGTTTACCACTGTAGGTGTTATAAAAGCACCTGGTATGGTCCTTTTCAGCGGGGTACCAGGGATGACACCTGATATCATCTTACATAGATGAAATCTCTTACTTGATATGGATGTGGAATCCCCTGGTTCCCAGTTGGGTAGGCAGTGGCCAGCTGTTTTCACAGGTATTACTGAGTTCTTTCAAGATCTTTAAGTCTGTCAAGCAAGGGGGTGTGGAAAGGATCTTTAGGTCTTACAGTTGGGCTTAGGTCCCCTACTGGAGGAGGGCCACCATAAAGAATTTCACACGTGGTAAGGTTACTCAAAGAAACAAAGGGATTTTTTCTTGCATGAAACATTGCATAAGGCAGGAGCATAGTCCAATCCTATGCTGGTCTCTAAGCTTAATTTCGTTAAGGTCTCTTTAATGGTTCTATTCATTCTTTCTACTTGTCTTGAACTCTGTGGTCTATAAGCACAATTTAACTTCCAATTAATCCCCAGGTTCCTGGCTAACCCCTGTCTTACCTGGGCCATGAACATCGGTCCATTGTCAGATCCTATTACCGGCTTAGCTTCCTCCAATGGTAGAGAGGCTTAGTCAGCAGCAGCGGAATCACTTAGAGTGTGTTGTGTGTTAGGGGACGAGGGCAGGGGATAAGGAGGGGGAGAAGAGTCCAGTAGAGTCAAATCTGTGACTCAGGGAGAACAGAGGGTGGAGGAGGAGGAGGTTGAGAGGGTTTGAGAGATCATGGGGGAAGGAGTAGGAGCAGAGGTAGGGGCAAGGAAAGGTTTCACCCATGGAGGAGGAGATTTGCAGAGGTCCTGCCAAGTTAAGATATATGGCTGTTGATCCGGATGGCTATGTGGCGCTGGCTGAAAGACAATACCTCTGACTTTTTAAATTAGTGGGAAGTAGAAAGATCCTTCTAGGGGCCATACGACTCCAAAGATGGGCCATTCTGAGGCACAGAGATTCTGCCAGGTCCAGCGTTTTACTAAAAAAAGAAAGATTCTGAGCCCTTAAGCGGACTTTGGTCCAGTGATCAAGGGTCAGGGACAGAGGCATTGACGTGCTCTGTTCCATAATGAAAGTTCCACAAACAGTAAAAGCAAGGACACACGACACAGATAAGACAAGACCATAAAGACAGGCAATGAACGTCCAACACTGAGACCAGGAATGTGTAGCCGGCAAAACCCAATGGTATGGCAATAACGAATCTAAAAGAAAATATCACTGAGTCGAGAAGACTATTGTTCCTTGATTTCCCGAGTTCTCTGCGGGGTCCTCCAGAGAGGTGCCCTTTTTCTCTGTGACACGTCTCTCAGCCACCGTCGGAGAGAGCCCAGGCTCTTCATCGCCAGCAATTTTGCCAAGCCCTAACAAGAAACCTGAAACCGGAAAGAGGCGCCTTACTTGCTCCAAGAGGAGCCCGTTAGGGTCTCTCGTCCGCCACTGCTGGAACTCGGTGGAACCTCAATATGTAAAGGTCAGGCGAGTGTCAGAGGAAGATACTATCAAGAGACTGTCTCATGCAACAGCAAAGGGTTTATTTGTGGTCCAGCATGCTGGAGCTCAGAGATAAATTAAATAGAGCAGAGACCTCTGAGAACAGCTTAAGCAGAGCTTATATACTCTCCTTGGAGAGGGAAGAGAGGGAAGTTTAGTGATGGGTAAGGGCGAGTGGGCGGTTTGCATGACACCGAGTGAGGGAGTACATTCTGCAGTTCGGCTGTTGGGAACAGTACATTCTAGAACAAGATTAGCAAACATTTCTCAAGATTTCAAAAGTGTTTTGTTAAGCATACAGAAAAACAGGAAGTGACAAGTACCTATTTTATTAATTTTATTTACCTTTCACTACCGACTATGCCTTTTGGACTTGATGTTCCTTCTACATTAATTCATGCAACGTACAAGGTGCTATGCCATTGTATATCGATTTATCTGAGACAACTCTGCAGAACGTAATTCAACACCACGTATCCCTATCAAGGGCCCAATGCCCTTCTGGGCTTCAAATCAGACTTAGATTTCTTTTTTCATACATATATTTCACCTATATATTCTTCTACACATAGCAAGTTCTCAATACGATCATTCATCCAGCAAAATGATTTCTAACCCAAATCGATCATGTTTTTAACCATAACCGGACACTGTTCCCTCAATCTAACTTTACAGAAGAGCAGGGAAGGAGTTGATATTACAATACAGAAATGTAGAAAAACTTCCACCTGCTGAGAACCTCAAAGGTCCATGCAGAAATGATCCCTGGAGAAGATGTAGGAAGCAATAAAGGACCTGAGAGACCAAAAGTCATCTTCCATGGCAAACAACCCGGTCAGGATAAAAGGTTGTGTCTGAATCAGATTTTTTTTAATGTAGAGATCATGGACCAAACCAGGCCTGTGTGGAGATCTATTCCTGGGTGCCTTTGGTTGATATACCATTCTAACTTGTGAAAATGTCACAGGAAGTAGGGGCAGCCTCAATCTCTTGGGACCCTTGGAAGCAACAGTTAGGACAAAGTGGCTGCCAAGACAGTGCCCTCATTCAGTTCAGGAAGAAAGTGACCTCACCTCACTTTCTTGGTGATGGAACTCTCTGAACGTGGGATCCAGGAAGCCAGGCACACAGAGCCAATCCAAGTCCCAGTCCCAGTGGTCTCACTTGTTTGGATTTACCAAGGACAGGGTCAGTATTTTTTGGTACCTACAGATGTGACGAAGGCCAAATGCCAGGAAAGCTCGGATGCAGGGTTTTTCATGAGAAAGCAGGTAGTTGCTCACCGTTGGCTCCTAAGAAGTTCACAGAGTTGGCCAAGGAGACAAGACCTGAGACAGGAAAGGCCATTTTGGGGGAACATATTATGGCCCACAAGTCAGAGGACACTCTGGATATTCACAGACCTACTTAGGGGAAGGAGGTGCCTTTGTGGGTGTGGTTTTGGGTTTGTGGTTTTGTCTCATTTTCTGAGAATAGGTAGGACAGTCGGTTTGTTTCATTTGAAGTGGACTGTTTCTAGTAAGTCTTTTCACAGGGCGAGTGTTTCTATGTCTGTGTATTCCACTGTTTCCGTGGTTGTAGACATTAGAAAAGAGAATTCATCAATGGATGTGTCGTGTCTAGTAGAAAGATTCTCAGCATTCATATTGCCCCGTTTATGAATGGACTGGAGCTTGCCTTATCGATGAGCAACACCTGCTACCTTCCTAAGTTTCTATTTTCGTCCTGAATTCCGGCCAATCTCAAGAATAGGCCCATGGTTTTGTGTCCAAGATATGTACCACCTCCAAGCTCTGTGACATGGCCATGTACTGGATAGCTGTAGGTGATGGCGAGCATCTCAGAAAACTCAGATATCAGTGTGACCAGGAAAGTCTCAGAGGAGAAATCCTGCTTTGGGCCTTTTGCTTACCTATTGTTCTGTTGCCCTGAATGTCAGGAAAGTCTTTGCCTCAGGCCACCCCTTTGTGAAGCCTGAAGAAAACATTTTTCAAATGGAAATGAATGGGCATACCTCTGGCACTTTCCTTAATTGCTTTGGAAAGGGATGTGTCTGAATCAGGCCCTTGGCCCTGTGTGTGGCTGTGGCTTAGATTCTCAGCACCTGATGGATCTAAAGAAAGTTACCATGTGTGCATCCAAAAGAAAATTCGCCAAAAGAACAATTATTGGGATGAAGTCTCTCGACTTCCTCTGTAAGGTTCCTGACCTCCATCAAGTGAGAATGGGATCCTTTGGGTCAAAAGAGTTCTACAAAACCTGCAGAGGCTAGCCCATTGTGCTTGGGTTTTCTCATGACTATAATTCACATAAAGAATCTAAACCCCACAGACAGTAGTCCTCAAATTGGAGCGGTATTAATGGCAGGCCTATTTGATCAATTTTGGTTCACAGGATGGGTGTCCAGGCCACCTTGACTTTAGGCAAATGAGGGGCAAAGGAGCTTATTTGGGACACTATCTTGGTCTGCGCCCCTCATGGAAACCTCCAGCCAGATTATGATGAGTGTCTATATGAAAGAAGATGAGGGCCATATGGGAGGGTTCTTGTTTTAATTGTGGTAATTTGTGTGGTAGTTGGAAGAGATGACTGGGTCCACCAGGGCTTGAACTCTGGTGTGATTCCCCTTAGAGACTGAGTTCTGGAACTGACCTCAGAGAAGTATTGCCATGAATAGTGTTGGGATTTTAGGAGACCACGCATGAGAATCGCTTTTGGAAACTGAGATCTAGGCCCAGGATGGCTTTCCACAGAGCTCAGGGATTCTGAGCCAGGATATCACATGATTTAATTCTTAAAGACTTGGTAGCCATAGTTGAGAGTCCAAACACACATGGACCTCACATTGTATACCTCAATGGGCCTGGATTCATGTGTCCTTTTGGCCACTCTTTGGGAAGGCTTGCCTGTGAGTGTTCTCCAGAGCTTTCATTGAAATGAGCTTCCTCACCATTTAATGGTTCCTGAATTAAATGAAACCCACAGTGCCTCCAACTTCATCCTTGATAAATGACTAGATTAATACCATGAAATTTTTGAAATCCCCATGACCAGGTGGCACTGGATAACCTTTAGATATCCTGTTGCTGATCATGAGTATAACAAACAGTGCCTTGATTGACTGAGTTTCGTGAAAATGGTGTAGAACAGAAATGCCAGTAAGTTGGAGCCTGCTGGGTAGTGGGTGTAGAGCAGTGGACTGTAGGTGTGTAAATAAATATTTTTGGTAGGACCACCTGGATCTTCCATTGGCTTCCAAAACTTGCGACTGACATGGTGCAGGCAGCAGACCTTTATATGTAAAGGCATCTTGTTATATGTAGAGGTTTCAGGGCAATGTTCAGAATCAGGTTGCTATAGTCAAGGGGAAAGCTATGTGGGATAGAAGCCTGGTTCGTACATTCTCTTGCCGACCCTGACCAACCACACATGACAGAACTCCCTCCAGCATTGTGTCCCAGTTGAACATATTGTATTTCGTGAAGCAAATACCAAATTCCCAGTGCAGCAGTAAGAAACACCCTGAAAAGTGGAGGATGACCAAATGGCTTCACAGACCACACGGGAAGACACTTAGCTCCCAGTGGCAACAGTTTACCTACAAAGGGAGAATTCAGACCTGCTGCCTCATGTTCATTACAAAATAAAGAACCATGTCCTCCAGGTCACATAGATGCAGACCCAGATTTTTGGTGTCACTATAAACGAAGCTAAATCTCCTGACAATTACATATATTTCTTTTTCTTTTTTTAATTAATTTTCATTGTAGGTTGTTCAAAACATTACATACTTCTTGATATATCATATTACACACTTTGATTCAAGTGGGATATTTCACACTTTGATTCAAGTGGGATATGAGCTCCCATTTTTACTCCATATACAGATTGCAGAATCACATCAGTTGCAGAACCATTGATTTACATATTGCCATACATATATTTCTTGTGCCTAACCTCAGAGGAAGTTTCTCAATAAGTCTTTAGGTCAGCCCAGCTCCATGTTTCTGGAATGTTTACCCTCTCCCATACTTTTGTAAACTCTTTTACCACCTCCAGTGTTGTGAACTCCTGAGCATTTTTTATTCCACATATGTATTCACAGGTTTTCTAACTCCTCTCCTCTAATTGTGTCTTACTTTTAGCAATGGTTATGTCAAGGCATTGTTCTGGATAAGAGAGGGAAGATTTTTGTGTATCACATGTTTGCATACACATTAGATTCATTTTCCTATTTTCCATTTGAAATACTGAATCCCTGACACTAACCCATACCCTACTAGACTCTGACTACTAATCCTAATATCATGGAGAAAAAAAAACCTAACTGAATAGAAGTACAGTCCTTTCATAGGAAGCATGGTGTATATTTGTATTTGTCTTCTGCTTTATCAAGAGTATGTGTTTTAAATTTAGTAAACTTTTCATTTTAATATTTCTCCATGATTTTTTAAAGTTATCACATATGTAAATTCCTGTCTCCCTTTCTCTGTATCCTATTCAGCACATGTAATTTTTTTATGCATATACAATATCCTACCTGGTATCACACGTACATTCCTGAAAAATCACTGGCTTTGGAATATAAAAATTGTGAGAAGAGATGACTTTCCCTAAATGATGATGGAACTGAAAATTCCACCTATGGGTGAGATTCCTAGTGAAAAACACTATACATAAATCCATGTTCAGTAAAATGAATATTTTTGGATTTGTGAATGAATTATATTTCATGATGAATATCGATTGGCATATATATTGCTAAATATTAATGTGTGTGTGTGTGCGTGTGTCTGTGTGTGTGTGCGTGTGTGTGTGTGTGTGTGTATTCTCCAGATTTTAAAAAAATATGAAAAATATGTGTCTTATTATACACTCCCTAAATTCATTCATATTCATTTATGTTCATTTAAATTCAAATTTTCACAAGATTATTCTCAGTAATATTCATACACCTGAAATATATTTTGGTTTCCTACTACTGAAAACTAAGTTCAGTGGATGGTGCTTAAAAATCCTAATATTTCTACAGTAACTGACCCAGTTTAACATTAATGCAAGTAGATTGCTATGGGACATGATGTGTAATTTGAAGTTCATTTTTACTCAACACTGGTACATTACTATTTCTTCAGTTTATGGACATCATAGGATGTATTTTTTCATCCACAACTTCACAAATTTTTTGGCATTTGGTTCACTTTCAGTTACTTACTACTTCAGAACACATGTATTCCTCCATGTTTCTTTACTGGTCTTTTCACTAGACTTCTTTCTAAACACATTATTTTCGATTCCATAATCATTTTTGAAGCAAAACTCACTCTTCACGATAAACTGTAACCCTAATAATACCATTGCATATATAACTCGATGGAATGATGGTATATATATCAATATAAGATTTCCAATATATTTTCAGATGCAAACTCAAACCATTATTTAATGTTGGATCCAGTTACATACTTTATTCACAATATGGTCTATTCATGCATCATCTCAATAATCATCAACACAAGGTACACCTATTTGTATCCCCAGTACTAATTTATAAGTTTCCAGAATATTACTCCCCTTTATGGTGCAAGAAATACTCATGTCACCTGATCTACATATACATTTTACCACAGTAGTATTCTGTACACAAAATGCAAAGGTCACACATATGATTGTACCAAAGCCTAAATGGGAAGTGACCATGGATTACTAAAAGCATCTATGTCCAGGGTGCCTACTGCTCTCAAATGTCAATCCTATTGGTTACTACATATTTGTTTCTTCCTAAGATTATATATTTAACCTCAAGCCTTTTGAAAATATCTAATCCTATCACCCACTTTATACGTTTCCTGATTTCCTAATGCCCCTATTGATATCTGCTTTCCTACATATTTTTCCCAGTTCATCATTGTGACTGTCTCTTCACATGTGCTGACATTTACATTCACCCTCTAACTGAAAACCAATTGCTAAAGAACTTTTGGTCCAACTCCGAGACTCACTCTTCTTCCTAAACCTACTTACTATCTTCCTAATCCTACAGACTATCCCTTTTGACTGGATGTTCTCTTCTACTTTCAATCATCCGAGGTATAGGGTCCTATGCCATTGTATATCGATTTATCTGAGACCTCGGTGCAGAACATGATTCAATCTAAGTATACCAATCAAGGGCCCAATGCCTTTCTGGGCTTCAAATCTTTCCTAGATCTCTGTTCTCATACATATATTTGACATTTATATTCTTATAAATATCACAGGTTCCCAATACCATAATTCATCCAGCAGAATGACTCCTAACCCAAATTGAACATGCTATTAACACTAACCATACACTGTTCCCTCAATCTCACTTTACAGAAGAGCAGGGACAGAGTTGGTCTTAAAATCCAGGAGGGTAGGGTATCATCCACCAGCTGAGAACCTCAAAAGTCCCTGCAGAAATAATCCCTGGAGAAGGTGTAGGCAGGTATGAAGGATTTGAGAGAGCAAAAGTCATCTTCCATGGCAAACAACCTGGTCAGGTTGAAGGGATGTGTCTGAATTAGCCTCTCTCTTCCTAATGTAGAGAAGATGGACCAAACCATGGCTGTGTGGAGAGCTGTTCCCCGGTGCCTATGGTTGATATACCATTCTAACTTATGAATGAGTCACAGCAAGTAGAGGCAGACTCCATCTTTTGAGAACCTTGGAAGCAACTGTTAAAACAAAGTGGTTTCCAAGGCAGTGACTTCATTCAGTTCTTGAAGGAAGTGACCTCACCTTACATTATTGGTGATGAAAGTCTGTGATCTTGGGATCCAGGAAACCAGGCACACAGAGTCAAACCCACTCCATGTCCCAATGGGCTCACTTGTTTGGATTTAACAAGACAGAGTCACTCTTTCTTGGTACCTACTGATGTGAGGACAGCCAAATGCCTGGAAACTATGAAGACTGGCCTTTCCAGAGAAAGCAGGTAGTTTCTCACCACGGGCTCCTGACAACTTCACAGAGTTGGCTAAAGAGACAAGATTGAAGACAGGACACGCCATTTTTGGGGAACATAGTATGGCCCACAAGTCAGAGGACACTCCGGATAGACACAGACCTACTTTGGGGAAAGAGGTACCATTTTGGGTGTGAGTGTGAGTTTGTGGTTTTGTCTCATGTTCTGAGAATAGTTAGGAAAGCTGGTTTGTTTGTTTTGGAGTGAACTGTTTCTAGTAAGTCCTTTGACAACGTGAGTGTTTCTGTGTCTATATATCATACTGTGTCCGTGATTGTAGACAGTAGAAAAGAGAATGCATCAATGGATGTGTCCTGTCTACGAGAAAGCTTCAAAGCATTCATCCTGTGCAATTTATGGATGGATTGCAGCTTGCCGTATGGATGGGCAATTCCTGCCATCTTTCAAAATTCCTGTTTTCTTCCTGAATTCTGGACACTCTCCAGAATACGCTCATGATTTTGTGTCCAAGATATGTACCACCTCCATCTCTGTGACTTGGCCATGTACTGGATAGCTGATGGGAATGGTGAGTATCTCAGAAAACTCAGATATCAGTATGCCCAAGAAAGTCTCAGTGGAGAAACCCTGCTTTGGGCCTTTTGCTTACCTATTCTGTTGCCCTGAATGTCAGGAAGGTCTTTGCCTCAGGCCACACTTTGTGAAGCCTGAAGAAAATAGTTTTCAAATGGAATTGAATGGTCATTACCTGTGCCTCTTCGGTTAATTGCTTTGGAAATGGATGTGTCTGAATCAGCCTCTTGGCCCTATGTGAGGCTGTGGCTTAGATTCACAGTACATGATGGGTCTAAAGAAAAATCCCATGTGTGCATCCAAAACCAAAATGGACAAAAGAACTGTCATGGTGGATAGAGTCTCTCGCCTTCCTCTGTAAGGTTCCTGACCTCCATTAAGTGAGAATAGGGATCATTTGGGTCAAGTGAATTCTTTAAAGCCCTGCAGAGGCTATCCCATAGGTTCGTGGGTTTTCTCATGACTCCAATTCACATCTATGTTTACAGAAGAGCAGGGACAGTGTTGGTCTTACAATACAGGAATGCAGTGGATCTTCCATCTGTTGAGAACCTCAAAGCTCCATGCAGAAATGATCTCTGGAGAAGATGTAGGCAGCTATGTAAGACCTGAGAGAGCAAAAATCATCTTCCATGGCAAACAACCTGGTCAGGATTAAGGGTTGCGTCAGAATGAGCCTATCTCTTCTTAATGTAGAGAAGATGGACCAAACCCGGCCTGTGTGGAGAGCTGTTCCCTTTTGCCTACGGGTGATATACCATTTTAACTTGTGAAAGTGTCACAGGAAGTAGGGGCAGCCCTCATCTCATGGGACCGTTGGGAGCAATTGTTATGACAAAGTGGTTGCCAAGGCAGTGATCTCATTCAGTTCCTGAAGGAAGAGATCTCACCTCACTTCCTTGGTGATGGAACTCTCTGAACTTGGTATACAGAAAGCCAGGCACCCAGAGCCAGTCCCAGTCCTAGTCCCAGTGGTCTCACTTTTATGGATTTACAAAGGAGAGAGTCAGTCTTTCTTGATACCTACTGATGTGAGGATGGCCAAATGCCAGGAAAGCTCGGAAGAGGGGCTCTTCCTGAGAAAGCAGATAGTGGCTCACTCCTGGCTTCTAACAACTTCACAGTGTTGGCCAAGAAGATCAGATCTGAGACAGGGCAGGCCATTTCGGAGGATCATAGTATGGCCGATCAGTCAGAGCACACTCCGGAGAGTCACAGACCTATTTGGGGGAAGGAGGTGCCATTGCGGGTTTGGGTTTGTGGTTTTGTCTCATGTTCTGAGAATAGGTAGAAAAGGCAGTTTGTTTGGTTTGGAGTGAACTGTTTCTAGTAAGTTGTTTGACAATGCAAGTGTTTCTATGTCTGTGTATCCCACTGTGTCCGTGCTTGTAGACATTAGAAAAGAGAATGCATCAATGGATGTGTCCTGTCTCATAGAAAGCTTCCCAGCATTCATCCAGCACAATTTATGAATTGACTGTGGCTTGCCTTATTGATGGGCGATACCTGCTACCTTCCTAAGTTGCTGTTTTCTTCCTGAATTATGGCCAATCTCCAGAATAGGCTCATGGTTTTGTGTCCAAGATATGTACTACCTCCAAGCTCTGTGACATGGCCATGTACTGGATAGCTGAATGGAATGGCGAGCATCTCAGAAAACTCAGATATCAGTGTGACCAGTAAAGTCTCAGTGGAGAATCCCTGCTTTGGGCCATTCGCTTACCTATTGTTCTGTTGCCCTGAGAGTCAGGAAGGTCTTTGTCTCAGGCCAACCCTTCGTGAATCCTGAAGGAAAGATTTTTCAAATGGAAATGAATATGCTTTACCTTTGGTTCTTTCCTTAATTGATTTGGAAAGAGATGTGTGTGAATCAGCCTCTTGGCCCAGTGTGATTCTTTGACTTAGATTCTCAGCACCTGATGGATCTAAAGAAAGATCCCATGGGTGCATAAAATCCAAAATGGCAAAAAGAGCAATCATTGTTGATGAAGTATTTTGCCTCCTCTGTAAGGTTCCTGAATTCCATCAAGTGAGAATAGGGAATAAGGTTCCTGAATTCCATCAAGTGAGAAGAACTCAAATGAGTTCTTCAAATCTATTCAGAGGCTATCCAATAGGTGCTTGAGTTTTCTCATCTTTCCAATTCACATAAAGAATCTGTACCCAACACTCAGTAGGACTCAAATTGGAGAAGCAGAGCAGTATTAAGGGCAGGCCTATTTGATCACTCCTGGTACACAGGAAGGGTGTACAGGCCACTAGGAATTTAGGCAAATGAGGGGCAACAGAGCTTATTTTGGACACTGTCTTGGGCTATGCTAATGCTATCAAATGTCAATCCTATTGTTGACTTCATATTTGTTTTATCCTAAGCTCACATATTCATCCTCAACCCTGTTGAAAATATCTAATCCCATCACTCACTTTATTCTTTTCCTGATTTCCTAATGTCTCTATTGATATCTGCTTTCCTACATATTTTGCCCTGTGCATCATTGTGACTGACTCTTCACTTGTGTTGACATTTACATTGACTCTCTAACCAAAACCCTATTGCTAAAGAACTTTTGTTCCAAATCCTATACTCACTTTTCTTCCTAAACTTACCGACTATCTTTCTAATCCAACTGACTATAACTTTTTGAATGGATGTTCTCTTCTACATTCAATGATCCAAGTACAGTTCAGGTTTCTATTCAACCGGGTGAGGGAGTAGATTCTGCAGTTTGGCAATTGGGGACAGCACATTCTGGCAACAAGATTAGCAAAGAGTTCTCAAGATTTCAACAGTGTTTTGTTAAGCGTACAGAAAAACAGGAAGTGACAAGTACATATTTTATTAACCTTTCATTCCCCACTTCTTTTTCTGGCTACTTTTAATCATAAAAGTGATCGTTGTGGGGTGTCACATTCTATGTCTGCTAGTGGGGTATTACCATAATTTTAATTTGTCCAATTTGAGCTTGGAGAAAAGAAATTACATTATTGAGGAAACAGGGTTTTATAGTTAGTAATACTATGAGGATTATTATTGGACCGGCCAGGGTTGATAAAAACGTAATTAACCAGGGGGACTGTGTAAAAAAAGACTCAAACTACCCTTTTTGTGCCTCTCTCTCTCGTTGTTGCTCTTCAAGGCATCTTTTTAATTTACTCATAGATTTTTTTTACAACTCCAGTATTGTCGACATAAAAACAACATTCTTCCCTCAATGAAGCACAAAGGCCCCCTTCTGTCATGAAAAGGAGGTCCAACACTCGCCTTTTCTGTAAAACAACTTCAGAGAGAGAGGTTAAAGATTCCTGCAAAGCTGTGATGGAGGTTTCTAAAATCTTTAAGTTTTGATCTATTGCTGCTTCTAATTGGGTCACTTGTTGTGTCCCATGGACCAGAGCAGTGGTTCTTGTGCCCAAACCTGCAGCAACTCCTATTCGTAATAGAATGGCTAAGGTGAGGGACATATGTTCCCAGCGGAACCGGGTTGTATGTCCCCCTCTTTGATCTTCAAATGAACCTGCGTCATGATAGAGCACTCTGGGAAACATCTGCACCATTTCACAATTAATCACATCTGTTGACCATTTCATGAAAACATAAACAATGTTTAAGTATATAGAATTATACTGTTGTAGGGACGGACAAGGCAAGGCACCTAAGATAGCACCAAAGACACGGAAACAGTCTTTTTTGGTTTCAACCAGATTCAGAGGGCATTGCTTCTGTTGTAATCAATTAATCCCCTGAAACCCAAGTTACGTAGTTTCAGAATTTTGTACCCAACACGTAAGGGAAGGGGCTCAGAAGTTCACAGTCTGCAGAAGTTCACAAAAAGCAGTTTTTGTTTCTGTTTTTTCCTCAGTTTGGGCAAGTTAACTTTTCAAGGACACCTGGGTGGGGGTGTCTTCCCTTTCTTTTTTCCCCCCTTCCAGCTGTTTCCATACAGCCCAGTTTGTAACTTCTTTATCTTAGAAATGTAGCCATCTCTGTGAAGCCCCAGCTCAAGGCCAGAGGCCTTTTTTTCAAATATTTTGTGAAAAACTAGTAAGGGTGTGTCTAGATCAGGAGTGCTGAATTTATTAGCCAGTTGCCAAGGAGACCAGGGCAACACAAAAATAGGAAGTTTATCTACAGTGAACTCTTTTATCGGGACTCTTTTGCTGAAAGTCCTAAATCAGCCATGGTGAAGACTTCTGGAGAAGGTCAGTTAAGACTTTTCTGTGGGCCTGGTACAGAGGGGGACAATTTGGAAGGCAGGGATAAGAGCAGCTCTGTGGATCTGAGAATGAGGAAGGAGAGATGTAAAAGAATATTGGGAGAGGGCTTTGGGATCTTAATAGCAACAAAAACTTGAGCAGTAGAACTGATAGAACAGAGGGGGAGACGGGAGTGAGATTCCAAAAAGCCTGTGAGGGACTTTAAATTCTTAGTAACCTGTTTTTAGTGATGACAAAGCAACATTAAAGGCCATTTTTATTACATCTTGTATTAGGGTCTGAGGATTCTTCTCAGCGGGTTTGAGCTTTGCATTAGGTGGTAAGAGGACTGTGTGGGACCCGGTGCGGGCACTGACAGGAGAGGAGAGGAGTGAGTGAATGGAGTGGTACCTCAGTACCTGCAACCTCAGCAAGGGAGCAATGGTCTGAGAACCAGTCGAGATTTGGGTTTTTGTTCTAGATATTGGAGGGGAGAAATCAAGTTGCTGAGGTGGGAGTGACAGCAGAGAGTCTGGAGCACAAGGCTGAGGGTGAGCATCTATTGGAGAATCATAGTTCAGGATGTGAGCAAAGGAGAGAGAAGGCCTCCACATAGCGGAATCTCCTTTCACCCTTTTGAGCACTTGCAGAAGTTAAAAAGGTCACACAGAATTTGAGGATCTAGAGACCCCTCTGGGGGCCATTGGTTTTGGTTATCTAATTCGTAATATGGCCAATGCTGTGTACAGAATTTGATGAGGAGTTTGGGTTCCATCTGACAGTCCCTGTATGCTCACATCCCCATGACTTACAATAGAAGTCTGCTCTCCCCCCCCACAGCCATGACTGTTTGTGGCTTTGATAGTCTGCCGGGCAAACATAGTAATCTAGGCTAGCCAACCTGCATCTGGCTCACGTGTCCCTACATCTATAATGTTTGTTTCCATTATCTATGGTACGGAAGGGATTTAATGGAATTTTAGTGGGATCCTGTTAATCAGGGATATCCCAATAGGAAAGACCTATAGCCAGCTGACAAATGACTGGGTGGAGAGATGGCCACCAGGTTCATAAGGGGGCTGTATTCGAGATAGGCCATACTTCGTGTCCAGTAGGATTTGTGATCAGCCATCGCAGCTTAAGGGGCTGATGAGGGTTAAGACTACTGGTCGTCAAGGGGAGAATAAATATCTTCCAGGATCTTCTTTACAACCATTTGCGATGTTTCTTTTTTCTTCTTTTTTATTTCTTTTTTTGTGTGTGTGTGGGGAAGGCTTCAATACATCCTGAAAATGTATGTTCAAAGATTAGGAGTTATTTAAGTCCATACCTTACTGGCTTAATTTCAGTAAAGTCCACTTCCCAGAATTGTCCTCGTCTGGTTCCTCATAGGTGCTTTCCTGCAGGAAGCTTGGAAGTGTAAGCTTTAACCAATTAATGGACCTGACAGGCTTTTGTTACCCATTCAGTTATTTCCTTTTGCTGTGAGTAGGTTAGTGGAAAACTGTGTTCTTGATCCTTCACGAATGAATGTAGTTTCTTTGAACAAAGGTGAGTGAGTTGATGAACATTTGCTACTGACATAGTTAGAGCCATGATTATAGGAGTAGTTACTGAAGGATTAAAAAATTCCACTTGAGGGCCTTCAGGCTTAAAGGTTATTTTGGCCCAGAGCTTGGTGAGCAGAACTCTGCCCATCAATGGGGCCAGGCATTCTGGGATTACTAGGAAGGAGTGATGGATTTTTCCTTTTCCCTGGTCCATGGTCCTCTTAGTTGTCAAAGCCCGATATTTACTTCTGTTAGACTCTTGAATTAGAGACCTTTTATTCGGTAGAGGGCCCAATGGGCCTTATGGGCTGAGTATATTGCCCCTGTATCTACTTCAAAGTTTATTGTGTTCCCCTCAACTTCAAAAGTTACCTTGAGGTCAGGGAGAGGATCTGAGCCCGGACTTTCTTAGTATTCCTCCAGAGTCAGAATATCTGGCTGGCATGGCTGTCTCTTTCTAGGGCACTCTTTGGCCCAGTGTCCTTTTTCTTTAGAGTAGGCACATTGATCTGAGGCCAGGGGTGGCCTCTAGTGTGTGCCCAGGTATCCCTTCCTGTCTCTCTGTTTCTTAGTTTCTGGCCTATTTGTTGTTGTGACCAGGACCTTAGTCAATGCCTTAGTCTGTCTTTTGTTTCTTTTATCCTCACTCAGCTCCCTTCTCTTCCTCAGTTTCTCTCTTAAAGTATACCTTCTCGGGTTCTCTGACTAAATCCCTCAAAGTCATATCTTGTAATCCATCTAAGCATTGTAACTTTCTTTTAATATCCAGGGCAGCTTTCCCAATAAAGGCCATTGTGACAGATGCCTTTTGATCCTCTGCCTGAGGATCGAAAGGAGTATGTCTCTTATATGCCTACATAATTATCTCTAGGAACATACAGGGAGATTCATCAGGCCCTTAAATAATCTCTCTTACCTTGGCCAAATTAGTTGGTCACCTAGCGGCCACTAAGATACCCACTATTAGAGCCCGGCGATAAGTGGACAGATGCTCCCTACCTTCAAAGGTGTTGGGGTCCCAGTTGGGTCGTTTCAAGAGAAAGCCGGCTTTGAATATGTTGGGAAGTTGTGTCGGTCACGCATTTGGTCCGAGGATACTTTTTTCTAGCCTCCAGGAGGATTCTCTTTTGTTCCTCTGTCATGAAGAGAGTCCCTAGGAGTTGTTGGCAGTCATCCCAAGTAGGTTGGTGTGAAAACATCAATGACTTCACCAGACCTGAGAGCCAGGTTGGGTCCTCGGTAAAAGGGGGATTGTTATTTTTCCATTTATATAGGTCTGAAGAGGAGAAGGCCAATACTGGTAGGCTTCCATTTTTTTCCCCATGGCCATCGTCAATCATTGGTCCTTAGGGATGGAGGGTAGCAACACGGGAGTTCCAGGGTTTTCAATCATTTGCCACCGGCGAGTTCCTTTAGCAAGTCCAGCTTCCTCCAGGGGAGGAGGGGCTGTGTGTGACGCAGGGGAGTTATCTGGAGGGCCCTGGGCTGGCTTAGCGTCCTCCAATTGCGGAGAGGCTGAGTCAGCAGCTGGAGAATCACTTAGAGGGTGTTGGGGGTTGTGGGACAAGGGTAGAAGATAAGGAAGGGGAGGAGAGTCCAGTAGAGTCAAATCTTGTGACTCAGGGAGAACAGAGGGTGGAGGAGGAGGAGGAGCAGAGGGGTTGAGAGATCGTGGGGGAAGGAGTAGGAACGGGGACACAGCAAGGAAAGGCTTCACCCACGGAGGAGGAGATTTGCAGAGGTCCTGCCAAGTTAAGGTATATTCCTGTTTATCAGTATGGCTATGTGGCCCTGGCTGTAAGACAATATCTCTGTCTTTTTAAATTAGTGGGAAGTAGAAAGATCCTTCTAGGGGCCATCCGAATCCAAAGGTGGGCCATTCTGAGGCACACAGAGTCTGCCAGGTCCAGCGTTTTACTGAAAAAGAAACATTCTGAGCCCTTAAGCGGACTTTGGTCCATAGATCAAGGGTCAGGGACAGAGGCATTGAAGTGATCTGTCCCATAATGAAAGATACACAAACAGTAAAAGCAACGACACAGGACACAGACAAGAGAAAACAATAAAGACAGGCAATGGACGTCCAACACTGAGACCAAGACTGAGCAGGCGGCAAAACCCGATGGGCTGGCAATACCGAATCTGAAACAAAGTATCACTGAGTCGAGGGGACTATTATTCCTCGATTCCCGAGTCCTCTGTGGCGTCCCCCAGGGACTTGACTTGTGGCTCTGTGACACGTCTGCCAGCCACCATCAAAGAGAGCTCACACACTTCATGGACAGCCATTTTGCCAAGCCCTAACCTGAAACCTGTAACCAGAAAGAGGCGCCTTACTTACCCTGAGAGTAGCCCATTGGGGTCTCTCGTTCACCGCTGCTGGATTTCGGTGGAACCTCCATATATAAAGATCGGAAGAGCATTGGGGGAAGAGACCACTAAGAGACTCTCTCATGCAAAAACAAAGGGTTTATTGGGGGTCCAGCATGCTGGGGCTCAGAGCTCATTTGAATAGAGCAGAGAACCCTGAGAACAGCTTAAGCAGAGCTTATATACTTTCCTTGAAGAGGGCAGGGAGGAAAGTTTATTGATGGGCCTGGGCGGGTGAGCAGTTTGCGTGCAACTGGGTGAGGGAGTACATTCTGAAGTTTGGCAGTTGGGGACAGCACATTCTGGGAAAAAGATTAGAAAACACTTCTCAAGATTTCAACAGTGTTTTATTAAGCATACAGAAAAACAGGAAGTGACAAGAATCTATTTTATTAACATTTCACTACCGACTATACTTTGCCAGATTTCCTAAAGTCTCTATTGATATCTGCATTCCTACATATTTTCCCCAGTTCATCATTGTGATTAATTCTTCACATGTGCTGACATTTACATTCACTCAATACCCGAAACCCTATAGCTAAAGAACTTTTGGTCCAAATCCTATACTCACTCTCCTTTATAAACATACCGACTATCTTCCTAATACTCCTGACTATCCATTTTGACTGGAAGTTCTCTTTGAAAATCAATCATCCAAGTTACAAGGTCCTATGCTTAATACCGCAATCAAGGGCCCAATGCCCTTCTGGGCTTCAAATCTTACCTAGATTTCTGTTTTCAGATTCCTATATATTCTTGAAAATATCGCAGATTCCCAATACCATTATTCATCCAGCAGAATGATTTCTATTCCAAATCAAACCTGTTATTAACCCTAACCATACACTGTTCCCTCAATCTAACTTTAGAGAAGAGCAAGGACAGAGTTGGTCTTAAAATACAGGAATTTAGGGGATCTTTCTACTGCTGAGAAACTCAAAGGTCTATGCGCAAATGATCCCTAGAGAAGTTGTAGGCACCTATGAAGGAACTGAGAGAGCAAAAGTCATCTTTCATTGCAAACAACCTGGTCAGCATGAAGGGATGTGTCTGAATCAGCCTCTCTCTTCTTTATGTAGAGAAGAAGGACCAAACGAGGCCTCTGTGGAGAGCTGTTCCCGGTTACCAATGTTTGATATACCATTCTAACTTGTGAAAGTGTCAAAGGAATTAGGGACAGCCTCCATTTCATGGCACCTTTGGAAGCAAATGTTAGGACAACGTGCTTGCCAAGGCATTGACCTCATTCAGTTCCTGAAGGAAGTGACCTCACCTCACATTCTTGGTGATGGAACTCTCTGAACTTGGGATCCAGGCATCCAGGCACACAAATCTAGTCCCAGGCCCAGTCCCAGTGGTCTCACTTCTTTTGATTTACCAAAGACAGAGTCAGTCTTTCTTGGTATCTACTGATGTGAGGATGGCCAAATGCCAGGAAAGCTCTGAAGAGTGGCCTTTCCTGAGTAAGCAGGAAGTGGCTCACCGTTGTCTCCTGACAACTTCACAGAGTTGGCCAAGGAAACCAGATCTGAGACAGAACAGGCCATTTGATGGGAACATAGTACGGCCCACCAGTCAGAGGTCACACCCGATAGTCAGAGACCTACTTTGGGAAAGGAGGTGAATTTGTGGGTATGAGTGTGTGTTTGTGATTTTGTCTCATGTTCTGAGAATAGGTAGGAAAGGCAGTTTGTTTGGTTTGGAGTGGACGATTTCTAACAAGTGATTTGACAAGGCGAGTGTTTTTATGTCTGTGTATCCCACTGTGTCCATGGTTGTAGATATTAGAAAAGAGAATGCATCAAAGGATGTGTCCAGGCTAGTAGAAAGCTTACCAGAATTCTTTCTGCCCAATGTATGAAAGGAATGCGGCTTGCCTTATGGATGGGTAACACCTGCTATCTTCCTAAGTTCCTCTTTTCTTCCTGAATTCTGGCCACTCTCCAGAATAGGCTCATGATTTTGTGACCAAGTTATGTACCACCTCCAAGCTCTGTGATATGGCCATGTACTGGATAGCTGAAGGGAATGGCGAGCATCTCAGAAAATTCAGATATCAGTGTGACCAGGAAAGTCTCAGTGGAGAAACACTGCTTTGGGCCGTTTGCTAACCTAATGTTCTGTTGCCCTGAATGTCAGGAAGGTCTTTGCCTCATGCCACCCCTTTGTGAAGCCTGAAGAAAACAGTTTTCAAATGGAAATGAATATGGATCACCTGTGGCTCTTTGCTTAATTGCTTTGAAAAGGGATGTGTCTGAATCAGCCTCTTGGCCCTGTGTGAGGTTGTGGCTTACATACTCAGCACTTGGTGGATGTAAAGAGAGATCCCATGTGTGCATCCAAAACCAAAATGGCCAAAAAGCAGTCCTTGTGGATGAAGTCTGTCGCCTTCCTCTTTAAAGTTCTTGAACTCCATCAAGTGAGAATAGGGATTCTTTGGGTCAAATGGGTTCTTCAAAGACCTGCAGAGGAGCTTGTGTTTTCTCATGACTGCAAATCACATAAAAATATATACCTGACACTCAGTTTTCCACAAATTGGAGAAGCATAGAAGTATTAACGTCTAGCATATTTGATCACTCCTGTTTCATATGAAGGGTGTCCAGACCACCCTGAATTTACGCCAATGAGGGGCAAGGGAGTTATTTTGGACACTCTCTTGGACTCCGCCACTCATGGAAACCTTCAGCCAGAGGTTGTGATTAGTGTCTATATGGAAGAAGATGAGGGCCATATGGGAGGGTTTTAGTTTTAATTTTGGTCATTTGTGTCCGGTTGGAAGACATGACTGGGACCACCTGGGCTTGAACTCTGGTGTAATTCCCCTTAGAGACTGAATTCAGAGAAGTATTGCCATGAATTTTGTTGGGATTTTAGGAGTCCACCCATGAGAATCACCCTTGGAAACTGAGATCTAGGCCCAGGGTGGCTTTCCACAGAGCCCTGGGTATCTCAGCCAGAAGATCACATGATTTAATTCTGAAAGACTTGTCAGCCATTGTTGAGAGTCACAACACCCATGGACGTCACATTGTAGACCTCAATAGGCCTGGCTTCATGTGACATTTTGGCCACTCTTTGGGAAGCCTTGCCTGTGAGAGTTCTACAGAGCATTCATTGAAATGAGCTTCCTCACCATTAAAAGGTTCCTGAATGAATTGAAACCCACAGTGCCTGCAACGTCATCCTTGAAAAATGCCTAGATAAATACCATGAAATTTTTGAAATTCCCATGACCAGGTGGCACTGGAGAAACTTTGGATGTCCTGTTGCTGATCGTAAATATGCAAGACACTGCCTTGATTGAGTGGGTTTCATGAAAATGGTGTAGAACAGAGATGCCAGTATGTTGGAACCTGCTGAGTAGTGGGCCTAGAGCAGTGGTAGGCAGGTGTGTGATAAAAAATTTGTGGTGGGGCCATGTGGATCTGCCATTGGATCCCAAATGGCTTGTGACTTACATGGTGCAGCCAGCAGACCCTTTCATGTAAAGGCTTCTGGTTATATGGAGATGTTTCCGGGCAATGTTTAGAATCAGGTTACTATGGACATGGGGCCAAGCTATGTGGGATAGAAGCCTGGTTGGTGCATTCTCCTGCAGACCCTGACCAACCACACATGAAAGAATTGCCTCCAGAACTGTGTCCCAGTTGAACTTCTTTTATTTCATGAAGCAAATGCCAAAGTCCCAGTGCAGCAGCAAAAAACACCACGAAAAGTGGAGGATGACCAAATGGCTTCCCAGTCCACATGGGAATACCCTTAGCCCCCAGTGCCCACAGTTTACTTACAAAGAGAGAATTCAGCACTGCTGCCTCATGTTCATTGGAAAATAAGAAACCATGTCCTCCAGGTCACATAGATGCAGACACAGCTTTCATAGTCTCACTAAAAAGAAGCTAAAGCTCCTGACAACAACATATATTTCAAGTGCCCAAACTCAGAGGCAGTTTCTCAAGAAGTATTTAGGCCAGCAGAGCTCCATGTTTATGGAGTGTTTACCCTGTCCCATACTAGGGAAACTCCTCTACCACTTCCAAGGTTGTAAACTCCTGAGCATATTATTCACAGATTTTATTACTCTTCTCCTCTAATTGTGTCTTACTTTGGGCGAAAAAAATGTCAAGGAATTGTTCTGGATGAGAGTGGGAAGATTTTGTTTAGCATATATTTGCATACACATTGGATTCATTTTTCTATTTTACATTTGAAATACTGAATCCCTGACACTAACACATGCCCTGCTAGATTCTGAATACTAATCCTAATATGATGGAGAAAAATAACGGAAACAGAATAGAAATACAAGCAGTTCAGAGGATACATGTTGTATACTTGGACTTGCCTTTTGCATTATATAAGGTAGGAGTTATAAATCTAGTCAATTTTTTGTTGAAATAGTTTTCCTTGTGCTTTTAAAGTTAACAAATATGTGAATTCCTGTCTCCCTTTCTCTGTATTCTATTCAGCACATGTATTTTTATATGCACATATAGAATCCTACCTGGTATCACACGTACATTCTTGTGAGTTACATGACTTGGCAGATACAAAGTGTGAGAAGAGATCACTCCTCTTAAACGCTGTTTGACCTGAAAATTCAACCTATGGGTGAGCTTCCTAGTTGAAAAAAGTTATACATAAATCCATATCCAGTAAAATGAATATTTTTGGATCTGTGGATGATACATATTTCACGGTGTAATTCGATTGGCATATATATTGCTAATTTTTAAAATCTGTGTGTGGAGATATATATATATTCTCTCCAGATATTTCAAAATATTTAATATATGTGTCTTATTATACACTCCCTAAATTCATTCATGATTATGTATGTGGATTTATAATCAACTTTTCACAAGATTATTCTCAGAAATATTCATTCACCTGATATACGTATTTTTTTCCTAGTATTGAAAACTAACTTCAGTGAATGGTGCATATAAATCCTAATATTTCTACAGTAACTGTTCCATTTTCACATCAATGCAAGTAGATTCCTATGGGACATGATAAGTATTTTGAAGTTCATTTTTATTCAAAACTAGTACATTACTATTTCTTCAGTTTATGGACATTATTGGATATATATTTCATCCACAAGTTCACAAATTTATAGGCATTTATTTCACTTTCAATCACTTTCTGCTTCAGAAAACACGTGTTCCGCCATGTTTCAAACTGGTCTTTTCATGAGACTTCTTTCCAAACACATTATTTTTGATTTCCATAATCACTTTTGAAGCAAAATTCACACACTCTTCATGATAAACCATAACCCTAGGATTACAATTAGACGTATAACTAGTTGTTATGAATGATTATATATCAATATATGATTTCTTATGTATTTTCAGATATCAATTCAATACATTATTTAAAGTGGAACCAGTTATATTATTTATTAACTGTATGGTCTATTCATGCATTATCTCTATATTCATAGACACAGGGTACACCTATTTTTACCCTCAATACTAATTTATACGTTTTCAAAATATTCCTCAAAAAATTGTGGAAGAAATACTCATGTCACCTGATCTATATATACATTTTATCACAGTAATATTCTGGACAAAAAAATCAAAGGTCACCCTTAAGGTTGTACCAAAGCCTAAATGGAAAGTGAGCATGGATTACTAAAACCTTCCATGTCCAGGTGGCCTAATGCTCTCAAATGTCAATCTTATTGGTGACTACATTTTTGTTTCTTCCTAAGATTATATATTCAACCTCAAGCCTGTTGAAAATGTCTAATCCTATCACTCACTTTATTCTTTGCCTGATTTAGTAATGTCTCTATTTATATCAATTTTCCTACATATTTTCCCCTGTTCATCATTGTGACTGACTCTTCACTTGTGCTGACATTTACATTCACTGTCTACCTGAAACCCTATTGCTTAAGAACTTTTGGTCTAAATCCTATTCTCACTCTTCTTTGTAAACCTACTGACTATCTTTCTAATCCTACCGACAATCCCTTTTTGAGTGGATGTTCTATTCAACATTCAATCATCCAAGGTACAAGCTCCTATGCCATTGTATATAGATTTATCTGAGACATTTTTGCAGAAAATAATTCAAAGCTAAGTGTACCAATTAAGGGCCCAATGCCCTTCTGAACTTCATATCTTCCCTAGATTTCTGTTTTTATACTTATATTTCACCTATATATTCTTGTAAATATCATAGTTTCCCAATACCATTATTGGTCATGCAGAAGGATTCCTAACCCCAAATTGAACATGTTACTAACCCAAACCATACACTGTTCTCTCAATCGAACTTTAAAGAACAGCAGGGACAGGGTTGCTCTTAAAATACAGGAATGTAGGGCATGTTCCACCTGTTGAGAACATCAAAGGTCCATGCAGAAATGATCCCTTGAGAAGATGTAGGCAGCTACGAAAGACCTGAGAGAGAAAAGTCATCTTCTATGGCAAACAACCTTGTCAGCATGAAGGGATGTGTATGAATCAGCCTCTCTCTTCTTAATGTAGAGAAGATGGACCAAACCAGTCCTAGGTGGAGAGCTGTTCCCGGGTGCCCATGGTTTATATACCATTCTAACTTGTGAAAGTGTCACAGGAAGTAGGGGCAGCCTCCATCTCATGGGACTCTTGAAAGCAACTGTTAGGACAAAGTGGTTGTCAAGGCAATGACCTCATTCAGTTCCTGAAGAAGTGATCTACCTCACTTCCTTGGTGATGGAACTCTCTTAACTTGGGATCCAGGAAGCCAGGCACCCGGAGCCAGTCCAGTCCCAGACCCAGTAGGCTCACTTGTTTGAATTTACCAAGGAGAGTGTCAGTCTTTCTTGGTACCTACATATGTGAGGATGGCCAAATACGAGGAGAGCTCTGCATAGGGGCCTTTCCTGAGAAAGTAGGTAGTGGTTCACCGCAGGCTCCTGACAACTTCACAGATTTGGCCAAGGAGACCAGATCTGAGATAGGACAGGCCATTTTGGGGGAACATAGTATGGCCCACCACTCAGAGGAAACTCCGGATAGTCACAGAGTTACATGGGGGAAGGAGGTGTCTTTGTGGGGTGGGTGTGATTTTGTGGTTTTGTCTCATGATCTGAGAATAGGTAGGAAAGACGGTTTGTTTGATTTGGAGTGGTCTTCTTCTAGTAAGTCGTTGGACAAGGCAAGTGTTTCTATTTCTGTGTATCCCACTGTGTCCGTGGTTGTAGACATTAGAAAATAGAATGCAACAATTGATATGTCCTGTATAGTAGAAAGATTCCCGGCATTCATCCTGCCCAATTTAGGAATGGACTGCAGCTTGCCTTATCCATGGGCAACACCTGCTACCTTCCTAAGTTCCTGTTTCTTCCAGAATTCTCACCACTCTCCAGAATAGTCTCATGGTTTTGTGTCCAAAATATGTACCACCTCCAAGCTCTGTGACATTGCCATGTCCTGGATAGCTGAAGTGAATGGCGAGCATCTCAGAAAACTCAGATATCAGTGTGACCAAGAAAGTCTCAGTGGAGAAACCATGCTTTCGGCCTTTTGCTTATCAATTGTTCTGTTTCCCTGAATGTCAGGAAGGTCTTTGCCTCAGGCCACCCCTTTGTGAAGCCTGAAGAAAACAGTTTTCAAATGGAAATGAATGGGCATCACCTGTGGCTCTTTGCTTAATTGCTTTGGAAAGGGATGTGTCTGAATCAGCCTCTTGGCCCTGTGTGAGGTTGTGGCTTAGATTCTCAGCACCTGATGGATGTAAAGAGAGATCCCATGTGTGCATCCAAAACCAAAATGGCCAAAAGAGCAATTATTGTGAATGAAGTCTCTCGCATTCATTTGTAAGGTTCCTGACCACCATCAAGTGAGAATACGGATCCTTTGGTTCAAATGAGTTATGCACAGCCCTGCAGAGGCTAACCCATAGGTTTTTGGGTTTTCTCATGGCTCCAAATCATATAAAGAATCTATACCTGACAGTCAGTAGGCCTCAAATTGGAGATGCAGAGTAGTATTAACAGCTGGCCTATCTGATCACTCCTGGTTCACCGGATGGGTGTCCAGGCCACCTTGACTTTAGGCAAATGAGGGGCAAGGGAGCTTATTTTTGACACTGTCTTGGGCTGCACCCCTCATGAAAAACTGCAGCCAGAGGTTATGATAAGTGTCTATATGGAAGATGATGAGGGCCATCTGGGAGTGTTTGGTTTTAATTGTGGTCATTTGTTTGGCGGTTGGAAGAGATAACTGGATCCACCTGGGCTTGAATTCTGGCATGATTCCTCTTAGAGACTGAGTTCTGGAATTTACCTCAAAGAAGTATTGCCATGAAATGTGTTGGGATTTTAGGAGGCCACGCATGAGATGCGACCTTGAAAACTGAGATCGAGGGCCAGGGTGTCTTTCCACAGTGCAGTGAGAATCTCAGCCAGGATATCACATGATTTTATTTTGAAAGACTTGGCAGCCATAATTGAGAGTCTAAACACAAATGGAACTCATATTGTAGACCTCAATGATCCTGGCTTCATGTGACCTTTTGGCCACTTTTTGGGAAGCCTTGCCTGTGAGATTTCTCCAGAGATTTCATTTAAATGAGCTTCCTCACCACATAATGGTTCCTGCATTAATTGAAACGCACAGTGACTCCAACTTCATCCTTTAAAAATGGCTAAATAAATACTATCAAATTTCTGAAATTCCCATTACCAGGTGGCACTGGAGAACCTTTGGATATCCTGTTGCTGAACATGAGTGAAATAATTCCCCACGCAATGACACTTCACCGGGAGAATTCCAATTTTATTGCTAAAAGCTGTGTGCTTATATAGAAATAAGGGGGAGATGGTATGGCTTAGATAAATGGCAGCAACCCGTTTATTGACAAGTTCATTCAAATATCAGCTCCAGAGCCCAGGAATTAGTTCTCATTGGGGCTAAGGTTCCCCACAAGTGAGATTTGAAATTGGCGCTGGCGGGAGAGTTCACAAGGGCGGGAACTTTTTGCGCCACTGCAGAAATGAAGAAGGTAGGAAGAAGAAGTCCTTAGGCGCCATGTTGGGGTTTTTCTTTGGGGTATGGCTGCCATTTATTCTTTTCCCAACATTCCACCCTTTTTGTTTTCTTAGGAAGTGGGGCGTCGTTTGTCAGATCTGGCTGCTTCCTCCTGTGTGGGGGTGGTGTGGGGCCTAGAAAGAGAAGTGGAGGAATGCTCAGGGGGCAGGTATGGGGATATCATGGCAGCCAGAAATAAAACCCAGTGGCTATAGACAGCTATTTTCATAGGGGTGAAGTCAATGAATGTTCCCTGAAGCCAAAGATGTCGATGGCATGGAACCAGTCCTGGATGGAAGAGATTGTTGGTATCAGCCACTGGTCCTGTAACAGAGACTCAAGGAAATACTGGAAGCGTTGCCTGGACATGGTGTCCCCAGCACCTGAAGAAGATCAGAGCGAATAAAAACAGAATGAAGATAAAAATTAAAGCAAATGTCAATTTTTGGCAGAAGTTCCATGTGGGGGGACTGACATAGAAGAGGCCAAGGGCCATGAGAAAGCTTAGAAGGTGGTAAAGACTATAAATCCAGGATGGCAGATTAAGAGGTTCTCTGAGCTCGTTGTCTCCCGCTGTCTAATACCCGTTGCATTCCATCGTGCCTGGTAGTGAGCTTCATCACTGAGTGAACTGTTCTCTTGGAGATGTTGGGGATTCATCGGTCATCAGAGGCTGGTAGTGACTAAGCAAAAGCTGGTTGAAAGTTTGATTAGGAATTTTATGCAGTTGGGTTTGAAGGCACTTCATTTTGCAGGGCAAGAGAGCACAAAAAAGGAGCATCCAAATAAGGGGCCCCAAGATATGTAGTAAGTACATGGCAAGATAGGATTGGAAGAACCCCGTTATGGGATTGGAGGAGGTAGGTTTGAGCAATTGGGTCGATAATTCCTGCAATTTAACAACATTTTTTTTTATTAGCCCAGATTCATTAACATAATAGCAAAATTCCTCTCTGAGGAATAGGCATGTAACCCCTTTTTCTGCAGTGAGAAGATCAATTGCCCTTTGGTTCTGTAAAGCCACTTGTGCCAATGAAGTAACCTGCCGCTGCAAGGAACCCAGAGACTCAGCCATGGTATTGAGTGTTTCCTGAAGTTTTTGTTGAAGGTCATTGGATCCCATAGAGCATGACCTATAGCTCCAGCAGAGAGTCCGAGACCCGTCACTGAGGTTGTTAAAATGAGGCCAACCAGAACCGGCAGAAAGACTACCCTACGGGTGCGGGAAGGTAGGGCCAACTGTCAGAATTCGGTGGGAGTATACAAAGATAGCTGAGGAACTACAGTAACCAAGAAACAGGCGCCAGAGACATTGATGGTTGAGGTACTTAAAGACCCCTTACACCAGAGGAAATGTCCAGGTTGCATAAACACAGGGCTCTATGGGGTGCTGTAGCTCAAGGAACAAATGGGTAAAGGATTCATTATTGGCAGGTGGAAAGAGATGAAAGGAAATAAAGTATTGGTGGAATAACTTTCCCACAGTGGGATACATGTCACATGTAGGGGTTGTCCTTTTTAGAGAAATTGTAGGGTTTTGCTGGAATATTTCCTGCCGCTAATGGGACTGCTGCTAGAAGTGGACGACTAAGTGAAGCACAGAGAAAGCACTGAGAAGTAGGCACAGAAAGAGGGGTGGAGTTTAATAATCAAAAAGTTTGGTGTAGCAAATTGAGCCATGTGGGAGGGGGACCTGAGAGGGTTGAAGGCTCTGAATTCTCTTTGGATGAGCTATGGATATGATCTCGAAGTTTTGATTCTGAGTCCTTAATGTGTTCGACTACCTGGATGGTTGCCTTAGGTTGTGTAATCAGGGTGCGGCCAATAGTCATCCACCCTGTGGGTCTGACTGAGGTTGTCCGAGCATAGACAGCAAACTCAACATAGCCCCATCGTTTGGCCTTGGGGTCAGGTTTATCTAAAGTATACCATCCATTGTTACTGGATGAAGAGCCTTTATGACACTTTATGTAACTAGAAGTCCACCCTTCAGGGTAACCAAATGAGTGGTAAGAATAGCTACCACGTTCATCATGGAACATGCATGACCAATAGGGGCACCCATTATATATCTCAGGCCACCAATGACAATAGTCTTTTGTTTGATCAAAAAGGAAGCAAATGAAAGGCCAGTTCCAGCTACCAGGGACGAAGGTCCTTGAAGGTGACAATTTTAGGGAAATAGAGGAGCAGTTGTGGATGAAGCAAGTAGTTGCATCCACTGCGCAGACCTTCTGCATGCCATGTTCTGAGTATCGTTCCCGAAAAGTGAATAAATGCATGGTAGGTGAGGAGGGTAAAGACCAGTCCTGACAGAGCACAGAAAATAAGCAGAGCACAAAAAACAAGCAGTTAGAGAAGACTAGGGTGTTGGGAGAGCTCATTGTGCCTTCTTTAAGAGGAATTGGGCTGCAAGGAAAACCGTGTGAGCCACAACTAAAATGGGTGATATGGGTGTGGAGAGCAGGAGTAAAGGGGAGGTTCAGTAGGTGATTCTTGGAGTTCCTCTGGGGTGGCCCTGTCTTCAGCAGGTGGGGCCTCCTGGTGATGTGGCTTCAACCTAGACATGTGAATCCAGGGAGTGAGACAGTTGTCTGGTAAGGAGAGTTTGGCGGCGGTAAGGGTAAAGAGAATGACAGGATAGGGGCCTTCCCATTTTGCGGCAAGAGTCCCTTTCTCCTCTGGGGTATTATAATAGACTAGACTAACAGGTGTTAAGGGAGGAGTGTTTGGAGAGGAGACTGGGTCCGGAAGAAGCCAGTCCTGATATTTCCAGAGTTCCTAGCGGAGATGGAGCAAGAGAGGCAAAGACAAATCTCGGGTGAGAGGTCCTTGTGAAATGACCAACCCAGGGGTTATAAGAGGTCTTCCATACATTATCTCAAAAGGAGACAGTAAAGATGGTTTCTTAGGGAGAGCTCTGATTCGAAGCAAAGCCAAGGGAAGGAGTTTGAACCAGTCTATGTTTAATTCCATTGTCAATTTGGTAAGGACTTCCTTTAGAGTACGATTTACCCTTTCCACTTTCCCTGAAGCCTGGGGGAAATATGGACAGTTGAAATGCCACTTGAAGGAGAGGGTTTGAGAGACCTTTTGTGTGATCCTAGAAGTAAACTCAGGGCCATTGTCATATTGTAGGGAAGTGGGCATACCAAACCTGGGGATGATGTCTGTCAGTAAGATTGAAGCTACAGTGGAAGCCTTTTTATTGGAAGTGGGAAATGCCTCAACCCAACCAGAGAAAGTGTCCACAAAGACAAGGAGGTATTTAGTGCGCCATAGTGTGGGCATGTTGGTGAAGTCTACCTGCCAGTCAGCAGCGGGAATGTGTCCCCGGGCTTGGTGGAAAGGGAAAGTTTTGGGCCTTAAAGGAGTATGAGGGTTGGTCCGCTGACAGATCTGACAATTAGAGGCTATATTCTGTAGCATGGCTTGTCAGAGGGGGTGAGGGAAAAGAAACTCTGTAAAAAGAGGGTCAAAGACTGAGAATTGGAAAGGAATAGAGTATGAAGGAACTTGAAAAGATGCTTGTTCTTACTGAAAGAAGTAGGGGCTTCAGATGAGCTGTCTAAAGTGGCCATTATATGTCCCCCATGGAGGCCATAATTGAAAGTGGTAGCAGCCATTCGTGCCGCCTGGTCAGCTTTGGCATTGCCCTCAGTGATAAGAAAGCCGTCCTTCTGATGGGACCTACAATGGACAACTCCCAACTGGGTGGGTAAGTGGCCTCTATTATATTGTTTATAAAAGCTGAATTTGTGATCGCATTACCTTTGGTGGTAAGTAGGCCTTGCTACTTTCAAATATCAGCATGGGATAATAAGATATGGAAGACATATTTTGAATCAGTTTAGAGGGTGAGGGATTTGCCTTGTGCTAGAAGGCAGGCATGAGTGGATGCTATAAGTTCAGCCTACTTGTCTGTAGTTCCTGAAGGCAAAACTTTGGCCTCTATAATCTCAGTGGCTGAAAATACAGCGTATCCAGAGTAATGAGTTCCGTTCTCCCTAAAGGAACTGCTGTCAGTAAACCAGATAAGGTCAGGCTTGCTGAGTGGTCTCTCAGAAATGGAAGAATGACAGGGGAGGAAATCATCTAAGGTTTCCAAGCAATTATGAGTTGGTATGTGAGACATGGGAGTCATTGGGTGCAGTGAGGCAGGGTTCAGTGCAGAGCAGGGGAGGAAAATAATATTAGGGTTTTCCAGAAAGGAAGTGAGGGGCGACAGAAATCTGGATGTAGGGAGAGTTTGAAGGCCCTTTTAAGCTAAAAGATCCTTCAAGTGATGTGGGGAGTGGATAGTTCAAGGGCCCCAAAAGTCAGCTTAGAGGCTTCTTTGTGTAAAATTTGTCCAGTAGCCAGAGCTCTTAAGCAAGGGGCCCACCCACGGATGGTAGGGTCTAGTTGCTTGGACAAATATGACACAGGTGCAAATGTACACCCATAGTTTTGACCTAAGACCCCAAGTGCTTGCCCCCCTTTTTCATGGACATATAGATGAAATGTTCTTGAAAGATCTGGAAGGTGAAGGGCAGGTGCCTTTAAGAGGAGTTGCTGAAGCCTGCGGAAGTGGTAGATGGGAAAGGAGGCAAGAGATTCACTAGGGGGTCCCTTTGCTAGGTCAAACAGGGGTTTGGAGAGAAGAGAATAATTTGGGATCCAGGCCCTAAAATAACCTGCTAATCCTAGGAATGAAAGTATTTTGGCTTTCGTATAGGGCACTGAAAGATCACAGAGGAGTTGCCTCCTATCCAGTGTTATTTCCTTTTTCCCGGGTGTAAGGCAAAAACCAAGATAGGTGACCGAAGACTGGGAAACCTGGGCCTTGTGGGGAGACTCCCTATATCCCTTGTCTTCTAGGAATTTATGAAGCTGAGCGGTGTGGGATTGAGAGTGTTCCCAGAAAGACTACATAGAAGAAGGTCATAGACATATTGAAGTAGAGTAGAGTCAGGACAGGTCAGGTGAAAGGATGTGAGGTCCTGGGCAAGAAATTGGCCAAAGAGATGGGGGCTATCCCTGAATCCCTGTGGGAGGACAGTCCAGGTAAGCTGATGAGAATGGCGGGTGTGAGAGTCAGTCCATGAAAAAGCAAAGATATCCTGAGATTCTGAGAACAAGGGAATAGAAAAGAATGCATCTTTTAAATCTAGGACTGAGAAGTGAGTAGTAGTGGCATGGATCTGAGAGAGGAGGGTGTAAGGGTTGGGCACTAGCGGGTGGATGGGGTCCACAGAGGAGTTGACAAGGCGAAGTTCTTGAACCAGCCTGTAGGACACGTTAGGTTTCTTAACTGCCAGAATGGGTGTGTTGAAAGGAGAGTGTGTAGGCCTAAGATACCCCTTTCATAATAAATCCTGGATGATGGGTTCTAATCCAAAGAGGGATGTGGTTGTGAGTGGATATTGTGGTTGACTAACATATCTTGAAGGGTCCCGTAAGACAATATGAATAGGACTGCATTTAGCCATAAAGGGTGTAATTGTGTCCCAAACCTCAGGGTTAAATGGTTTAGATAGTCGTGGGAGAGTGCATGAAGGAGGTGTATCTGCCCCTAGGAATATCATGAGGAAATGAGAGGTAGGAGAGGTGTGGGGTGATAAGTGAATAGTGACTTTTAATAGTGAGAGTATGTCCCTTCCCAGAAAGGGAATGGGGCAATGGCTCATAACAAGAAAGGAGTGAGTGAAGGACAAAAGGGATCGCTGCATATAACATGATTGGGGGGGGTTTGAGGAAAAATCTTTTTACCTCCTACCCTGACAATAGGAGTTTTTGAGGGTGTGGTAGGACCCTAATACTCCCTCAAAATCAAAAAAGCGACACCAGTATCCAAGAGGAAGTTAATGAAGCGTCCATCCACCAGGAAGGTGACCCTAGGCTCTTGATTCTTGATGGTAATAGTCTGGAGGGAAGGCCCAGGACTCCGTCAATCCTCCTCTGCCAAGCCCAGGTGAGGCTGGGGTTGCTGGGCAGCAGACCAACCTCCCTTCTGGGTTGTTGGAAAGTCTGCCCCCAGTGTCCACTTTGATGGCATTTTGCGCAGGGGTTGTAGGGTGTCCTCGGCGAAGAACAATTCCTGGTCCAATGTCCCTCCTTACCTCATTTGAAGCAAGCTCCAGGGGGGGTCATATTGGGACGGCATGGTGATGGCCTTCTCTGAATGAGCTGGGCCAACATTTGGAATTTGGCATTTTCAGCCCTCTGCCTACGGAATTCACTTTCATCCTCTCTACCATGAAAAACCTTGAAAGTGACAGCGAGGATTTTGGTCTGAGGAGTAGCAGGGCCCTGTTCAAACTTTTTAAGCTTGGCTTTAATGGAAGGGCAGCTTTGGGCCAGAATATATGTCATTAAGACATGACAGCCATCAGGGGTTTCTGGGTCGAGGTTTGTGTACTGCTGAAGGGACTTGGTTAGTCTATCCAGGAATTCTGAAGGTGTTTCCTCCTTCCTTTGAATGACCTCCTGCATCTTTTGAAAGTTAACAGCCTTGCGGGTGGCCTTTTTCAGTCCCGCCAAGAGGCAGGATGTAAAAAGGTCACTAGACTGTAAGCCCATAGGGGATCCTGCTCTGGGACAGAATGAGGGCCTGTGGGTGGTTATGATTGGTCCTATGATTTTCATCAGCATGGGCTTGGGCTAGCTCCCAGAACCATTGCCTTTCCTTGGGGAGAAGTTTATTGGCCAAGAGCATGTAGATGTCATGATGAGTGAGGCTATATGCTTGCAGTACCCATTGAAACTCCCGAATGTAAGTAGTGGGGTCAGTGGTGAAAGAGCCTAACTTCCTCTCTAGCTGAGTAATGTCCGACATGGAGAAGGGCACGTGGACTCTGATGACACCCTTGGGACCAGCTACCTCACGAAGAGGTGCGATTGTCTTGGGGGTGGGAAGGAGTCCCTTAGACCTGGTAACAGGAGGACTGAAAGAGGCAGGCGGTGGACAGGAAGGAGAGGGAGGGGAATGGAATGTCTCTGTGGAAGAGGAGGAGGTGGAGCAGGCAGAAGAGTGGGGAAGGGAGGGGGATGAAATGGAAGGTTGAGGATCCGTGGAATCAGGCAGAGGAAGAGGAGGATTTTGCGCGAGAGAAGGGTCAGTTGGGGCTGGGGGATAAGGTGGGGGTTGATCTGCTGGGTCAAATGAGGAAGAATCTGCGAAGTCAGGAGTAGAACTAGGGGAAGAGAGGGGTTTGCAAGCAAGAAGGACCTGAGAGGGAGGGCAGGAGGAGCAGAGACAGGGTGCTGTGCGAGAAGGCTAAAACATTCAATACAGGGAATCTCACTCCACTTTTTCAGATGCTGGCAGTAATTAAAAAGGTCCAAGAGGAGGTTTGGATCTAAGGAGCCTTCTGGAGGCCAATGATTGCCATTATCCAGTGGATATGTAGGCCAATCTTGGGTACAGAATTTGATTAGAAGTTTGGGCTTGATGTCTGGTGTGAGGGAGAGTGTGGCCAGATTTTTTATTAAACTTTTGAGAGGTGAGGTTTCAGGTACAGATAAAGAGGTGCCCACAGTCACAGGGAGAGATGGAAGAGAGAGAGAGAGAGAGAGAGAGAGAGAGAGAGAGAGAGAGAGAGAATGAATAAGTGTAAGCAAGAGAGACAAAGAGAAAACCCGGCCTGGAACGGACTCCGGGAAGCGCTCAGGGCGAATGGGGGTCAGGTGGGCATCCCCAAAATGACCAGCCGTCATGAGGAAATACAGAGGGCACTACCTGATCGTCACCAGTGAAGTGCGATCTGTGAGACCCAATGGGTTCGGAGCCACGGGCAACCTGACATCAGGAAAGTTTTCGAACGCAGCAGAAGAAGTAAGTAATGAAAACAGAACTCCGGCTCCAGCAGAATGCAGTTCCAGGATGGGAGTTCAGTTTTCCCCGAGCAGAGAGGCAGCTTCAGCCAGACACAGCAGGCCCGCAGGAAACAGCAACTCTAGCCTGCAGCGGCAACAGCAGCAGAGGAGGAAAAACCACAGAGCCTCTCATGTAAACTCAGAAGCCTCACACCCCAAAGGGAAACGGATCACCAGAGGGTCCACTGCAACCAGTAAAGGTCTTAGTGGGAGGAATTACCTCCCCCCTACCAGGCATCTAGAGTGTGACAGAGGATCATGGTCACAAAGCCAGCGGTAGCCCGAAGGGAGTTGGCGAGCCGGGGTCAGGGGAGGCTTACATACAACAAATCAGTGGTGAGTGCAGGAAGCCTGCGTCTGAAAAGAGCAGACCAGGGCAGAGTGCCACGGTGGAGCAGTGGACGGGGCTCTTGTTGGAAAGAGCTCACCCATATCCTCACACGGGGCACCAGAATGAAAGAACTCCCCACGCAAAGGCACTTCACCTGGAGAATTCCAATTTTATTGCAAAAAGCTGTGTGCTTATATAGAACTAAGGAGGAGATGGGAGGGCTTAGATAAATGGCAGGCAATCCGTTTATTGGCAAGTTCTTTCAGATATCAGCTCCGGAGCCCAGGAATTAGTTCTTATTGGGGCTAAGATTCCCGGCCAGCAAGATTTGAAATTGGCGCCAGCAGAAGAGTTCACACGGGCGGGAACATTTCGCACCACTGCAGAAAAGAAGAATGTAGGAAGAAGAAGTGCTTAGGCGCCATGTTGGGTTTTTTTTTCTGGGGTATGGCTGCCGTTTATACTTTTCCCAACAATGAGTATACCAGACAGTGCCTTGATTGACTGGTTTTTACGAAAATGGTGTTTAACAGAGATGCCAGAAAGTTGGATCGTGCTGATTAGTGGGCCAAGAGCAATGGTGGGCATGTGTGTGATAAAACATCAGTGGTGGGACCATGTGGATCTGCCATTGGCTTCCAAATGGCTTGTGACTGACATGGTGAAGCCAGCAGACCCTTATATGTAAAGGCATCTTGTTACATGGAGAGGATTCAGGACATTGTTCAGAATCAGGTTGCTATGTTCAAGAGGGCAAGTTATGTGGAATAGAAGCCTGGTTCTTGTATTCTCCTACAGACCCTGACCCACCACATGTGACAGAAATCCCTCACGCACTGTGTCCCCGTTGAACTCCTTGTATTTCATGAAGCAAATACCAAACTTCCAGTGCAGCACCAAGAAACACCACGAAAATAGAGGATGACCATATGGCTTCATAGTCCACACTAGAGACATTTAGCCCCAAGGGGCCACAGTTTACCTTCAAAGGGAGAATTCAGCACTGGAGTCTCATGTTCATTGGAAAATAAGAAACCATGTCCTCCAGGTCACATAGATGCAGACCCAGGTTTATTGTTTCACTAGAAAGGAAGCTAAAGCACTTGACAACAACATATATTTCAAGTGCCCAACCTCACAGGCAGTATCTCAAGAAGTCTCTAGGACAACAGACCTCCATGTTTTTGAAGTGTTTACCCTGTCCCTTACTTTTGGAAACTCCTCTAACACTTCCAAGGTTGTGAACTCCTGATCACATTCCATTCCAGATATGTATTCATGGATTTTCTAACTCTTCTCGTCTAATTGTGTCTTACATGGGGTGAAGGTGTTGTCAAGGTATTGTTCTGGATGAGAGTGGGAAGATTTTTGTGTAGCACATATTTACATACACATTGGATTCATTTTCCAATTTTCCATTCGAAATACTGAATCCCTGTCAGTAACCCATACCCTAATAGACTCTGACTACTAATCCTAATATGATGGAGACAAATAACCCAAACATAATATTAATACAAGCAGTTCAGAGGAGGCATGGTGTATAGTTGGTCTTGCCTTTTGCATGATATAGTGTAGGAGTTATAAATCTTGTCAATTGTTTGTTGAAATAGTACTCCATGTGTTTTTAAAGTTAACACATATGTGAATTTCTGTCTCCTTTTTTCTGTAGCCAATTCAGCACATGTATTTTTATATGCACATAAAAAATCCTACCTGGTATCACACGTACATTTTTGTGAGGTGGCTAACTTAGCAGAAACAAAGTATGAGAAGAGATCACCCCTCCTAAACGCTTTTGGAACTGAAAATTCAAACTATGAGTGAGATTTTTAGTTGAACAACATTATACATAAATCCATGTTCAGTAAAATTAATATTTTTGGATCGGTGGATGATATATATTTCATGATGAATTTTGATTGGCATATATATTGCTACTTTCTAATGTTTCTCTGTGATATATATATATATATATATATATATATATATATATATTCTCTAGATTTTTCCAAATATAAAATATATGTGTCCTATTATACACTCCCTAAATAATTCACTCATGCTCATGTATGTGGTTTTATAATCAAATTTTCATACGATTATTTTCAGAAATATTCATCCACCTGAAATACATATTTGTTTTCTAGTACTGAAAACTCACTTCACTGAATGGTGCAAACAAATCCTTATATTTCTACTGTAACTGACCCAATTTAACATCAATGCAAGTAGATTCCAAAGGGGCATGATGTGTATTTTGACGTTCATTTTTATTTAACACTGGTACATTACTATTTCTTCAGTTTTTGTACATCATAGTATATACATTTCATCCACAAGTTCACAAATTTAAAGACATTTGAAACACATTCAATCACTTCCTGCTTCAGTACACATGTATTCCTCCTTGCTTTTGACTGGTTATTTATTGAGACTTCTTTCCAAACACATTATTTTCGATTTCCATAATCAATGTTGAAGCAAAACTCACACACACTTTATGATAAACCACAACCCTAATATTACCATTAGATGTATAACTGGTTGGAATGAATGTATGTATGTCAATATAACATTTCCTGTGTATTTTCAGATATCAATTTATTCCAATTTCTAAAGTTGGAATCAGTTATATTATATATTCACACATGGTACACCTATTTGTGCCCCCAATACTAATTTATATCTCTTCTAAATATTGCTCCCAGAAATGGTGCAAGAAAGACTCATGTCACCTGATCTACATATATATTCTGTCAACAAAATGCAAAGTCACACTTACAATTGTACCAAAGCCTAAATGGAATGTGAGTATGGATTATGAAAATCACCCATGTCCAGGTTGCCTAATGCTCTCAAATGTCAATCCTATTGGTGACTACATATTTGTTTCTTCCAAAGATTATGTATTCAACCTCAAGCCTGTTGAAAATGTCTAATCCTATCAATCACTTCATCATTTGCCTGATTTCCTAATGTCTCTAATGATATCTGCTTTCCTACATATTTTCCCCAGTTCATCATTGTGACCGACTCTTCACATGTGCTGACATTTACATTTTCTGTCTACCTGAAACCCTATTGCTAAAGAACTTTTTGTCCAAATCCTATACTCACTCTTTTTTTCTAATCCTACCAACTATATTCCTAATCCTACCAAGTATCCTTTTTTGACTGGATGTTCTCTTCGACATTCAATTATCCAAGGTACAAGGTCCTATGCCATTATGTATAGATTTATCTGAGACACATGTGCACAACATAATTCCGAGTGAAGTATCCCAATCAAGGATCCAATGCCCTTTTGGGCTTCAAATCTTACGTAGATTTGTGTTTTCATACATATATTTCACCTCTATATATACTTATAAATATTGCAGGTTCCCAATACCATTATTCATGCAGCAGAATGATTCCTAACCCAAATCAAACATGTTATTAACCCTAACCATACTTTGTTTCCTCAATCTAACTTTACAGAAAAGCAAGGACAGAGTTGGTCTTATGTAGAAATGTAAGAGATCTTCCACCTGCTGAGAATCTCAAAGGTCCATGCAGAAGTGAACCCTGGGGAAGATATAGAAAGCTATGAAGGACCTGAGAGAGAAAAAGTCATCTTTCATGACAAAAAAAAAACAGGTCAGGATGAAGGGGTGTGTCTGAAGCAGTCTATCTCTTCTTAATGTAGAGAAGATGGACCAAACCAGGCCTGTGTGGAGAGCTGTTCACGGGTGCCTATGTTTGATATACCATTCTTACTTGTGAAAGTGTCACAGGAAGTAGGGGCAGCCTCCATCTATTGGGACACTTGGAAGCAACTGTTAGGACAAAGAGGTTGCCAAGGCAGTGACCTCATTCAGTTCCTGAAGGAAGTGACCTATTTCATTTTATTGGTGATGGAACTCTCTAAACTTGGGATCCAGGATGCAAGGCACCCAGAGGCATTCCCAGTCACAGTCCCAGTGGCCACACATGTTTGGATTTACCAAGGACAGAATCGGTCTTTCTTGGTAACTACTGATGTGAGGATGGCCAAATTCCAGGAGAGCTCTGAAGAGGGGTCTTTCCTGAGAAAGCAGGTAGTGTCTCACTACTGAACTGAAACCCACAGTGCCTCCAACTTCATCCATGAAAAATGGCTAGATAAATACAATAAAATTTTTTAAATTCCCTTAACCAGGTGGCACTGGAGAACCTTTGGATGTCTTTTTCCTGGTCATGAGTGTACAAGAGAATGCCATGATTGACGGTATTTCATGAAAATGGTGTAGAACAAAGATGCCAGTAAGTTGGACCCTGCTGAGTAGTGGGCCTTTTGCAGTGGTGGGCAGGTGTGTGATAATACAGCTGTGGTGTGGCCATGAGGATTTTCCATTGCCTTCAAAATGGCTTGTGACTGATATGGTGCAGCCAGCAGACCCTTCTTGTTATATGGAGAGGTTTCCGGGCAAAGTTCAGAGTCAGATTTCTATGGACAAAGGGGCAAGCTTTGTGAGATAGAAGCCTGGTTGTTGCATTCTCCTGCAGACCCTGACCCACCACAAGTGACAGAACTCCCTCTAATACTGGGTCCCAGTTGAACTCATTGTATTTCATGAAGCAAATACCAAACTCCCAGTGCAGCAGCAAGAAACACCACGAAAAGTGGAGGATGACCAAATGGCTTCACAGTTCACACGGGGAGACACTTAGCACCAAGTGGCCACAGTTTACCTACAAATAGAATATTCAGCACTGCTGCCTCATGTTCATTAGAATACAAGAAACCATGTCCTCCAGGTCACGTAGATGCAGACCCAGCTTTTATGGTGTCACTAGAAAGGAAGCTAAATCTCCTTGCAACAACATATATTTCAAGTGCCCAAACTCAGAGGAAGTTTCTCAAGAAGTCTTTAGGCCGGCAGAGCTCCATGTTTTTGGAGTGTTTACCTGTTAGACCAGGACGCTAGAAAAGACCACTGACTCAAATTAAAATCAAATAAAATTAAGCTTATTATTTCCACCGGCCATGCTGCCTCTCCCTCCCAAAACGAAGGGAACAAGACAGCAACCCCAGCTTTCCTACAGCCCAGCTTTATAGCCCAGAAATTTACACAAAAGGGGGGTTACAGATAACAGAACTCTGATAAACATCACACTAAAGGTAGTTTACAATTTTTTTGCTGTCCCTACATGAGAATTCATGAGGACCATTAGAGCCTCAGAGAGGGTTGTTGTCTTGCCAGAGAAGGCAAATATTTATGATGTGTCACTAAAGTTTCTGAGAGGGCTGCTATCTGGTCAGAGAGCCAGGCATGTGTGAGTTCAAGGCGCGGGCAGGCATTCCACGCAGGTTCAGAATTTGAAGTAATTAATGGTAAAGCCAAAATTATCTTTTCATGGCTTTGTGGCATGATGGCTCCCAATTTTAATAAAAGATCAGGTTGGGTCTACAATTCCCCCCTTTTCTCTGTGTCCCTTTCAAATCTTTGATAGATTATGGGAAGAGCACTGAGGAAATTTTAATCCCTCAGGTAAGAGTCTCCAAATTTTTAGAACTCACCCAAAACCGATCTCGCTGACTTTACCCTTCTTAATTACTTATATTGATAGTCTATTTATCTTTCTCTCCATTGTTGTAAGAAGAGTGGCATCACTATTTTTTTCTTCTTCTGTCCTGAGACAGGGTGACGTGAGTGGGCTCGGCGTGAGGGACATGAGTTGCCTATTAGAAGTCAGTTGAGAGACATGAGTTGCCTTTTAGAAGTCAGTTCTGTTTGAAGTCAGGTTGGGGAAGAACAGGTTGTAAAGTCATCTGTGAATGGGTTCTTCTATGAGTGAAACAAAAACCATGAGTACTGGATAAATGTTGCAGCAGCTAGAACATGTCACTGTATAGAAATTCCCTCACCAGTCTTTAATATCCCCAGTTATCAGGACTGTCAACTTAATATTTAACTTTAAGTGTTACAGTTGGCCCTCCCAATAAGACACAGTTTAATAATTTAATGTCATCTGATCTTGTAAAATCCTTTTACTAGTATGACCTCTGCGTCTAATAGAGAAACCTTTAATTCTGTTACTCAGGGCTGGATAATCGTACTAGCAAACACCAAGCCTACCTTTGTAGGTTAGGAATATCTGTAGGTCTTAAACTGAAAACTTCTGCCTGTGGCAGCTCTTCTTGATAGTCTCTTTTTATAAGTATTAGGCATTCCTGTGTGAGAATCCTTCTTTGTAGCCTGCAGTCTTACTTGTTTTGGGAGGATAAGATAAAGTGCATACCTTAAAATTTTATTATTATTATTATTATTATTATTATTATTATTATTATTATTTAATATGCCCAGGAGTGGCTGTATTTTGGTCCTAACTGTCTTTGCTAAGTGTTTAAGATGAAGCAGTCAAACTGACTTTTGTTTCTATCTATTGTTAACAGTCAGCTGAGCTTTTGTGGGAATCAATTCTGGGGAAACTTGAGAGGAGATTCTCAGTTCTGCTAGTGCCATTTGTGCTAGGTGGGTCCAGGTCTTGCTTGACCATTTGGCTTCCCTCAGAAGCATCAGGGATGTCTCCTTTCTCTGATGACTCTCCTCTTTGTAACAAATGCACTGATTGGCTTTCTGTTCTCCAGTGGTCTCATTAATCTCCCTGATCAGGAGGTTATGTGGCTCAGAGTTGCAAAGCTCTTTAGAGAAGTCCCAAGTTCCCTGGATTCAGACTGACTCAGAGGGCAAGAGCCAAATATTGGTTTTCTTGGCCCTTTTCATTTAACATTAATTTTAAATCCTAATCTTAAAAATCCAGCAAATAAATTTTAACAGCCTTATATTAAGAGTACTGGGCTTTAATGTCTATAACTTTATAATTACCTTTTTATTAATTGGGATATGTATTATTCTGTCTGTATTGTAGTTGATGACTTATTATCTTGAATAAACCCATGTTGTGTTCTTAAAACAACGCATTTGTAAAACACTAACAGGGAATCTTTTGATCACTTATAAGAAAATTTCAAACTAAAATTAACAAAAGTAAAAATACTTAGTTCGTGGAATATCTTCCCTGAATTTTTTGGCTGAGTTATACATTATATCCCCTGTTTGAGATCCTAGGAATATTGACAATAAAAAAAACTTTTTAACATAACTTTAAAGAAATATTATCTGACCTACATGTTTCATAGTCATTCTCACATGTAGTAAGATGGGACACACAGCCTTATCTCAGGTAAGGCAGGGCTCTTTATAAATCTTAAGTATTTTAATTCTAAAGCTGATCTTTATTTTTAAATATCTTTTGACAAAGTTTACATAAATTGTTTGAGGTCACATGAACATTAGCTAACACCATATGATATCACATTTAAAACATGAATTAAAGAAATGCTGAAAGTTTTTAACCTTTACAAAGATTAGGCTCTAATTAACTTAAAAATACATTTAAATTGTTCCCCAATGTAAAAAGTAACATAAAAATTTACATATCTTATTGATAACAGGTAAATAAATCCACAATATATTTTTTACCACACAACTTCAGAGCACCAGCTTGATATAATGCTCTTTTAAGGTTTCTACCTTACAGACTTGCATACCTGTAAGATATGAAAACATTAATAGCATAACAATTACATTTATGTTTCTACATTAATCAAGTTTGGCTTTTAAAGAAATGGCAGTACAGTGCTCTAAAATAACAGTTGTTATTTAATCAGTTGTTTAATTTTTATGGTTGCTTGCTCTAGAAACATAAATCTTAATAAACTCAATGTTATGGGTAAACTTATGTTTTAAGAAATTTTTGCCTCATTAACACATGACTGATTTTTACAATCTTATACCGAGTTTACTAAAAAAAATACAGATCTTAGTAAATCAATCAGATATCTAACTAAAGTACTCATGAATGAGTAATCCCATATCAAATTTACTTCACTTATTTATCAAAAAGTTAGAGAAACGTATTGAACAGTGTAAACCATTTTTATGTTGAAGGAAAGGTACTAGAGCCAAGGCATATTAGACATTTTGTAGATGTTAATATTTTGTTAGATGTTTGAACACCTAGAAAACTTTGTAAGCTTAAATTTAAAGACATTTGTTTTTATCTCTTTATCCAATTTAAATTGAAACATTTAAATCACGTGAATTAAAGATCTTTGGATCCACTTTTTAAAATTTGTTTTTATGAGCACTTTTTTTTATGAGCGCTCCTTATATATGTTAATTTATGTATCATATATATGATATACGGACATATGTATATATAGACATACAACACATAACAAAATTGTGCACACATAATAATAGTAAAGGACTCGTAGCATTTCGCAGGTGAAATCTTTATTGCAATGTTTCAAGAAGTCCACAGTTTGTCAAAGATAGAACTGATCAGAAAAACATTAACCTAGATCTGTATGCTCAAAATCATGAGGTCAAAAAACATAAAGTATCTCAGAAAAAAAATAAGAGTCCTAGAAAAAATGACTTGCCAGTAATTAGAAAATACCATACAATTTACCTTTTTTCCCCTTAGATCTCAAATCAGTCTCCTACAAAGCTTGCAGGCTTCTTTCATTTGCATTTCAACATAAGTCATGGCTGAGGTCTGGAAGGAGCAGGAAAAAAACTGCTATTCTGAACAGACATCTCAGGACTAAGGCATTTTAACCATAATTTTCAGGTTCGGATGTTGAAAATTATGATACAAGTTTAAGACACAATTCACAAAATTTTATATCTTTACATCTTGTTTGGTCAACAGACACCATACTATGATTTACTATCCATGTCCAAATTAAAGCACTGGTACACACAGTAACATTTTCCCAGGCTACCCAATTCAAAATTGGTGAAAAAAAAAGACTGTATGATTGGGAAGTTTCTTGCCAACTTGGAATGAGAGTTCTTCAGTTATCCATCCTAAGTATTTAAGTTCTCTGGCATGAATTATCTGAAATCATAAACTAAACAATTACCTAAACCCGACTTTTAACTGCAAGATTGTGCAATGCTTCAAAAACCCATTCAGATACCAGATTGTTAAAATAAAACATCATCATTTCGACACACATTCAGCTAAGATTATTCCCAAAAAACAATTTATAATATCAACACATTATTGCACATGCCTTAAAGGGCCAGAAACAAAGACACAATACAGACCGAAAGGAGGTCCAGACTATGGCTGTCAGAGAGAACCCTTTAAACCAGAGCAGATAAGAGAAAAATCTCGTACACCAGTGGGACCATAGCTGTCCCCACAAGGGGACCAGATGTTTTCACAGAGGGGCAACCTGAAATGTAAAATAAAGTGTCTCCATGGTGATTTTACTGCATTTAGTGTCCCCTTTTTCTTTTTCTCTTTTTTTAACAAGACAGAGGTGGCATAATCCTTACAGTGCAGGGAAGGAAGGAGGTAATTCCCTGAATCAACAGGGCTTTGGCAGCTGCTGGGAGTCCCTCAGTTTCTCCTTTTACATACAGGATTAGCTCCTCTGATTCAGTTCCACACCAAGCATGCTCTATCTCCTAACATTTCAGTAGATAGGTCTCACAAAGTTCCCGGGCGGAGGGGGGGTACAAGATTTGTAACTTAAAGTTTGGTTCCTGACCTTGAAGCCAATTAATACCAATTTAATAATGAGGACTGGGTTTTGAGAAAAAGAAAAAAGGAGTTTTATTGCTTGGCTAACAAAGGAGAAACACAGAGGACTCTGCCAAAGTTGTGACTCTCTTTATCTGCAGGGACAAGGGGTTTTAAAGGAGTTTCACTTGTTAACCTGGGAGATACTCTGTTCTTAGGTCCCCAGCAGGCATTTCCCTCTGCAATGGGTGTGCTCCAGGCAGCCAGCTAGGGGCTACTATCATCCTGCTTCGCAAAGGGGGATAAAGTTAATTGCAGTTCCTTAAAACACAGTCCAAAGGAGTGTCAGGCTTACTCTCTTTATTTCTGATTTTCATGTCCAATATACTTAAGTTTTTACCACCAAAATCACACAACAAAACGAACAAAAACAAACAAACAAAAAAACAAAAAATAGAACACAGAACACAAATAAACAGAAACCCCGTGGCTAAACACAGAAACAGGGGAACAGTGCAACATCTTGCTAAAGCTCCAGGGTAGGAGCGCGTGCGTGCTCATCGGCACCTCTCTACAGTTCCAGAGGAATTCCCTACAGAACAGAACAGAGGACAGAAAGATTCTCGTTACTGTTCTGCACAGAAGTATATGTGAGCCTCCCCGTGCCACATCTCTGTCGTCAGAAGAGATCTCCCTTAACTGGATATCAGATGTTATAAAAGAGCCACTTACCTATGGAGGCCTCCTCCATCAGGTGCTTGCTAATAGTTTTAGTGCAGAGGTTCACTGTAGTGCTCCCTGGACTAAAGGCTCTTTTCCAAATATAAAGAAGATGGACCAAATCAGGCCTTCGTGGAGAGCGGTTCCTTGGTGCCTATGGTTGATATACCATTCTAATTTGTGAAAGTGCCACAGAAAATAGGGTAAGCCTCCTTCTCATGATACGCTTGAAAGCAACTGTTTGGATAAAGTGGTTGCCAAGGCAGAGACCTAATTCAGTTCCTGAAGGATGTGACCTCACCTCAATCCCTTGGTAATGGAACTCTCTGAACTTGGGATCCAGGAAGCCAGGCACACAGAGTCAGTCTCAGTCCCAGTCCCAGTGTCTCACTTGCTTCAATTTAGCAAGGACAGAGTCAGTCTTTCTTGGTACCTACTGATGTGAGGATGGCCAAATGCCAGGAGTTCTCTGAAGAGGGGCCTTTCCTGAAAAAGCAGGTAGTGGCTCACAGCTGGCTCCTGAACACTTCACAAAGTTGGACAAGGAGACCAGATCTGAGACAGGACACGCCATATTGGGGGAACATAGTATGGCCCAGCAGTCAGAGGATACTCTGGAGAGTGAGATACCTACTTGGGGAAGGAGGTGCCTTTGTGGGTGTAGATGTGTGTTTGTGGTTTTGTCTCATGTTCTGAGAATAGGCAGGACAGTCGGTTTGTTTGGTTTGGAGTGAACTGTTTCTAGTAAGTTGTTTCACAAGGCGAGTGTTTCTATGTCTGTGTATCCCACAGTGTCCGTGCTTGTAGACATTACAAAAGAGAATGCATCAATGGATGTTTCCTGTCAAGTAGAAAGCTTCCCAGCATTCATCCTGCCCAATTTATGAATGCACTAGGGCTTGCCTTATCGATGGGCAACACCTGCTATTTTCCTAAGTTCCTGTTTTCTTCCTGAAATCTAGCCACTCTCCAGAATAGGTTCATGCATTTGCATCCAGGATATGTACCACCTCCAACCAGTGTGACATGGACATGTACTGGATAGCTGAAGAGAATGGCAAGCATCTCAGAAAAGTCAGATATCAGTGTGACCCGGAAAGTCTCAGTAGAGAAACCCTGCAAAGGGCCTTTTGATTACCTATTGTTCTGTTGCCCTGAATGTCAGGAAGTTCTTTGCCTCAGGCCACGCTTTTGTGAAGCCTGAAGAAAACAGTTTTCAAATGGAAATGAATGGGCATCACCTGTGGCTCTTTGCTTAAGTGCGTTGTAAAGGGATGTGTCTGAATCAGCCTCTTGGCCCTGTGTGAGGCTGTGGCTTAGATTATCAGCACCTGATGGGTCTAAAGAAAGATCCCATGTGTGGATCCATAATCAAAATGGCCAAAAAATCAGTCATTGTTGATGAAGTCTCTCGCATTCCTCTGTAAGGTTCCTGACCTCCATCAAGTGAGAAAAGGGATCCATTGGATCAATTGAGTTCTTCAAAGCCCTGCAGATGCTAGCCCATAGGTTCTTGGGTTTTCTTATGAATCCAATTCAAATAAAGACTCTAAACCCCACAGACAGTAGGCCTCAAATTGAAGAACAGAGCTGTATTAATGGCAGGCATATTTGATCACTCCTGGTTCACAGGAAGGGTGTCCAGGCCACTCTGACTTTTGGCAAATGAGGGGAAAGGGAGATTATTTGGGACACTGTCTTGTGCTGCGCCTCTCATGGAATCCTCCTGCCAGAAGTTATGATGAGTGTCTATTTGGAAGAAGATGAGTGCCATTTGGGAGTGTTTTGGTTTTAATTGTGGGCATTTGTGTGGTGGTTGGTAGAGATAATTGGGTCCACCTTGTCTTGAATTTTGGTGTGATTCCCCTTAGAGACTGTGTTTTGGAACTGACCTCTGAGAAGGTACAAGGTTCTGTGTCATTGTATATCCATAATTCTAGGACATCTCTACGGAATGTAACTCAAAGCTAAGTATACCAATCAAGGACCAAATGAACTTCTGGGCTTCAAATCTTACCTAGATTTCTGTTTTCATACTTATATTGAAAGGTTAATAAAATAGGTACTTGTCATGTCCTGTTTTTCTGTATGCTTAATAAAACACTGTTGAAATCTTGAGAACTGTTTGCTCTTCTTGTTCCCAGAATGTGCTGCCCGCAACTGCCAAACTGCAGAATGTACTCCATCAACCATTTGCACGCAAACCGCCCACTCGCCCTTAACCATCAATAAACTTCCCTCCCTGCCCTCTCCAAAGAAAATATATAAGCACTTCTTAAGCTGTTCTCAGGGCTCTCTGCTCTATTCAACTGATCTCTGAGCCCTTGCATGCCGGACTCCCAATAAACCCTTTGAGGTTGCATTAGACAATCTCTTGGTGGTCTCTTCCACCGACGCTCACCCGACCTTTACTTCTGGTGGCCCCAGTGAGATCCGGCAGCTGCAGATGAAAGACCCCCAATGGGCTCCTCTGGGGGTAAATAAGGCCCCTCTTTCTGGTTTCAGGATTCAGGTTAGGGTTTGACAAAATGGCTATTGGTAAAGAGCGTGAGCTCTCTCCCACGGTGGCTGACACACATGTCACAGAGCCACAGGCCATGTTCCTGTGGGATGGACTCGGGAAATCGAGGAACCATAGTCTCCTCGACTCAGTGATATTTTCTTTCAGATTTGGAATTGGCAGCCCATCAGGATTTGCCCGCTACTCAGTCCTGGTCTCAGTATTGGACGTCCATTGTCTGTCTTTATTGTCTTGTCTTGTCTGTGTCATGTGTCTTTGCTTTCACTGTCTGTGTATATTTCATTATGGGACAGAGCACTTCAATGCCTCTGTCCCTGACCCTTAATCACTGGACCAAAGTCTGCTTAAGGGCTCAGATTCTTTCTTTTTAATTAAAACACCAGACCTGGCAGATTCTGTGTCTCAGAATAACCCACCTTTGTAGTCGGATGGCCCCTAGAAAGATGTTTCTACTTCGCACTAATTTGAAAAGTCTGAGATATTGTCTTTCAGCAGGCGCCACATAGCCATCCAGATCAATAGCCATATATCTTAACTTGTCAGGACCTCTGCAAATCTCCTCCTCCATGGGTGAAGCCTTTCCTTGTCCCTGCACCCACTCCTACTCCTTCCCCTACGATTCTATCTCTCAAACTCTCTGCTCCTCAACCTCCACCCTCTGTTCTCCCTGAGTCTCAAGACTCTACTCGTCCTTATCCTCTGCCCTTGTCCCCCAACCCCCAAAACCCTGTAAGTAATTCCCCTGCTGCTTACTCAGCCTCTCCACCATTCGAGGAAGCCAGGATGGCCCAGCACCCTCCAGATGACTGTCCAATGGCACACACAGCCCCTCCTTCCCTAGAGGAAGCTGGCCCGGCTAAAAAAACTCAGAGAACTCGCCAACGTTTTCACACCTGCCTACTTGGGATGACTGCCAACAACTCCTAGGGACTCTCTTCACGACAGAGGAATGAGAGGAAAAAACTCCTGGAAGCTAGAAAAAAATATCCTCGGACTTGATGGGAGACCAACACAACTTCCCAACATAATCTTAGCCGGCTTCCCCTTAAACCAACCCAACGGAGACCCCAACACCTTTGAAGATAGGGAGCATATGTCCAATTATTGCCAGGCTCTAATAGCGGGTATCCAAGGGGCCGCTAGGTGACCAACTAATTTGGCCATGGTAAGAGAAATTATTAAAAGGCCTGATGAATCTACCTCTATGTTTCTAGAGAGAATTATGGAGGCATATAAGAGATATACTCCTTTCGATTCTCAGGCAGCAGATCAAAAGGCATCTGTCATGATGGCCTTAATTGGGGAAGCTGCCATGGATATTAAAAAAAAAAAAAAAGTTAAAAGAGAGATTTAGTCAGAGAAGCCAAAAAAATATACTATAAAAGAGAAACAGGGAAAAAGAAAGGGAGCAAAGGGAGGATGAGAGAAGCAAAAGAAAGACTAAGGCATTGACTTAGATCCTGGTCAGAACAAGAAAGAGGCCAGAAATTAAGACATAAGGTGACAGGAAGGGATACCTGGGCCCGTGCCAGAGGCCACCCCTGGCCTCAGATCAATGTGCCTACCATAAAAAAAAGGACACTGGGCCAAAGAGTGCCCTATAAAGAGACAGACACGCCAGCCAGCCATTCTGACTCTGGAGGATGACTAAGAAAGTTGGGGCTCAGATTCCTTCCCCTAGCTCAGGGTAACTTTTGAAGAGTAGGGGACCCCAGTAGACTTTGAAGTGAATACAGGAGCAGTATACTCAGCCCTTAGGGCCCCATTGGGCCGTCTATCAAATAAAAGGTCTGTAGTTCAAAGGGCTAATGGCAGTAAATATCGGGCTTAGACTACTAAAAGGACCATGGACCTGGGGAAAGGAAAAATCCATCACTCCTTCCTAGTAATCCCAGAATGACCGCACCCATTGATGGGCAGAGATCTGCTCACCAAGCTCTGGGCCAAAATAACTTTTAACCCTGAAAGCCCCCAAAAGAAATTTCTAAATCCTTCAGTAAAAACTCCTATAGTCACGGCTGTAACTATATTAGTAGAAGATAAACATCCACTCTTCACACCCCCCAAGACTGATCAAACAGGCAAGCTACCGCAGAAATGGATAACAGATTACCCAGATGCCTGGGCAAAAAATGCTGTGTTAGGCCTGGCCGTGAAACAACCTCCAATAACAGTGGAGTTAAAAACTTCAGCCTCCCCAATCAATGTCAAATAATATCTTCTAAGCATAAAAAGCTAAAGATGGGATAAGGCCCTATATTCAGAAATATCTGGCCTTAGGTGTCCTAAGGCCCTGTCAATTGGCCTGGAACACTCCCCTGTTATTAGAAGAAAAAGCCAGGAACCGGGGACTATCAACCTGTTAAAGACCAAAGAGAGATCAACAACAGAGTGCAGGACATTCACCCCACAGTACCTAATCTATTCAAACTGCTTAGCACTCTGAACCCTGAGCAGAAATGGTATACTGTTCTGGACTTAAAACAAGCTTTCTTTTGCTTGCCTCTGCATAAAGATAGTCAGTTGCTGTTTGCTTTTGGGTGGGTAGACCCAAAAACCGGAAAGTATAGTCAACTAACTTGGACTAGACTCCCAGAGGGGTTCAAAAACTCCCCCACTCTCTTTGATGAAGCCCTCCACAGAGATCTCAACAATTTCAGAACTACACACCCCGAAGTCACCCAGCTTCAATACGTGGATCACCTGCTACTGGCATCCAACACCAAGGAAAACTGAACTGGGACCCAAGCACTATTATCGGAGCTTGCTCAACTCGGGTATAGAGCTTCTGCCAAAATTGCCCAATTTGCTAGCAAGAAGTAATCTTCCATGACTATTTCCTCAGGGGCGGTAAACGATGGCTCACTGAGCCCAGAAAACAAACCGTTGAGCAGATACCAACCCCATCTTACAGCAGACAACTAAGAGAGTTTCTTGGGATTGCTGGGTTTTGCAGGTTATGGATAAATGGGTTCGCGTCCTTAGCTGCTCCTTTATACCCGCTGTTAAAGGGAGATGCCCAATTCCAATGGACCTCTGAGTAACAGGAAGTTTTAGATAACATCTAAGGACACTGACACTGAACACCTCAACTTTACTGAGCTCAGCCTGCAATTACAGAAAGCCCTACACTAAGTTCAAAATGTACGTCAACTCACTCACCTTGGTTCAAAGAAACTGCAGGCACTCCTATAGGATTAAGAACAGAGTTTTCCACTAACCAACTCACAGTGAAAGAAAAAAACTGAACCGGTAACAAAAGCCTGTTGGGTCAGTCAATTGTTTAATGCTTACCCTTCCAAGTTTCTTAGAGGAAAGCACCTATGAGGAACCAGACCAGGACAATTCTGGGAAGTGGACATTACTGAAATTAAGCCAGCAAGGTATGGACTTTAATATCTCCTAGTCTTTGTAGATACATTTTCAGGATGGATTGAAGCCTTACACACACACACACACACACACACACACACACACACACACAGAAAAAAAAAAAAAAAAAAAAAAAAAAAAAACGGCCCAAATGGTTCTCAAGAAGATCCTGGAAGATATTTTTCCAAGATATGGTCTGTTTAAGGTAATAGGGTCTGATAATGGACTTGTGTTCATGGCCCAGGTAAGTCACGTGTGGATTAATTGTAAGTTACATTATGCTTATATACCCCAGAGCTCAGGAGAGGTAGAAAAAATAAATAGAACCATTAAAGAGACCTTAACAAAATTAAGCTCAGAGACTGGCATAAAAGATTGGACTATGCTCCTGCCTTATGCACTGTTTCATGCGAGAAATACTCCCTCAGTTTCTTTGTGTAACCTCACCCCCTATGAAATTCTCTATGATGCCCATCATCCAGTAAGGGACCTAATCCCCAACTCTAAGGCCTAACAATCCCTTCCACACCCCTTGCTTGACAGACTTAAAGCCATTGAAAGAACTCAGTGATAACTGTGGAAACAGCTGGCCACTGCCTACCAACCTGGGGACGAGGGGATTCCACATCAATATCAAGTAAGAGACTTCGTCTACATAAGACAACATAAGGTGTCATTCCTAGAACCCCGCTGGAAAGGAACATACCAGGTGCTACTTATAACACCTACAGCGGTAAAAGTAGACAGAATTACTTTTTGGATCCATGCCTCTCATCTAAAGCCTTCGCTGTGTCCAGACTCTGGTTGGAAACTGGAAAAGACTGGTAACCATTTCAAATTTCGTATTCGCTATGTGGACAAGACTGTAGACTCTCCCCTTGGCCACCAGTACTCCTAACCCTCATCAGCCTGTTCAGCAGTGAAGGCTGATCTCAAATCCTACTAGACAAGAAGTATGGTATATCTCGCATACAGCCCCCTTAGGGACCTGGTGGCTATCTCTCCACCCAGACATTTTTCAGCTTGGTATACGTCTTTCCTATTGAGATAACCCTGATGAAGAGGATCCCAATAAAGTTTCATTAAATCCCTTCCGTTCCATAGATAATTGAAACAAACATTATGGATGCACAGAAACGCGAGCCAGATTCAGTTTGGCTATCCTAGATTACGATGTATGCCCGGTGGACTATCAAAGCCACAAACAGCCATGGCTGTGTGGGGGAAAAGCCAACTTCTTGTGTAACTCATGGGGATGTGAGCATACAGGGGCTGCCTGGTGGAACCCAAACTCCTCATCACATTCAGTACACAGCATTGGCCATATTACCAATTAGACAACCAAAAGCTATGGCCCCCAGAGGGTTCTTTAGATCCTCAAATTCTGCGTGACATTTTTAACTTTGGCAAGTGCTCAAAAGGGGAAAATTCCCCTATGCTGAATCCTTTTCCCTCCTTCACTCACATCCTGTACTATGCTTCTCCAATAGTTCCTCACCCTCAGTCTTCTGCTCTAGAGTCTCTGCTGTCACTCCCACCTCAGCAACGTGATTTCTCACCTCCAATTACTAGATCAAAAACCCAAACCTCTGCCAGTTCTCAGACCATTGCCCCCTTGCTGAGGTAGCAGTACCGAGGTACCCCTCCACTCACTCACTCCTCTCTTTTTCTGTCTGTGCCTGCACTAGGTCCCACAAAGTCCTCTAAGAAGCTAAACCAAAGCTCAAACCAGCTGAGAAGAGCCCTCAGACCCCTATCCAAGATGTAATAAAAATGGCCTTTAAAGTTGCTTTGTCATCACTGAAAACAGGTTTCTAAAAATTTAAAGTCCCTCAGGGGTTTTTGGAATACTCACTCCCATCTTCACCTCTACTCTACCTGTTCTACTGCTCAAGTTTTGTTCTAGGAAAATCCCAAACCCCTTTTCCATTATTCTTTTACATCTCATCTTCCTCATTCTCAGATCCACGGAGCTGCTCTCAGCCTCGCCTTCCCAGTCTTCCCCCTCTGTACCAGGTCCATAGATATGTCTTAAATAACCTTCTCCAGAAGTCTTCACCGAGGCTTACATTAGGTCTTTCAGCAAAAGAGTCCCTCTGAAAGAGTTCAATGTAGATAAACTTCCACTTTTCATGTTGCCCTGTTCTACTTGGCCACTGGCTGGAAAAATCACCACCCCTAAGCTTGACACCGCCTTACTAGGTTTTCACAAAATATGTGAACAAAGCCTCTGGCCTTGAGCTGGGGCTTCACAGAGATGACTACATTTCTAAGATAAAAAAGTTACCAACTGGGCTTCATGGTGACAGCTGGCAGGGAGAAAAAAAAGAGACAAAAAAGCTCTCCCTTTCCAAGGTGTCCTTGAAAAGTTAACTTGCCCAGAACAGAGGAACAAAAACAGAAACAAAAACTGATTTTTGTGAATTTCTACAGACTGTGAACTTCTGATCCACTTCCCTTACATATTGGGTACAAATTCTAAAACTACCAAAACTTGGGGTTCAGGGGATTAATTGATTACAACAGAAGCAATGCCCTCTAAATCCGGATGCAACCAAATAAGGCTGTTTTCCTGTGTTTGGTGCTATCTTAGGTCCCTTTCATTGTCCATCCCTACAACAGTATAATTCTATACACTTTAACATTATTTATGTTTTCATAAAATGGTCAATATATGTGATTAATTATGTAATGATGCAGATGTTTTCCAGAGTTCTCTATCATGACGTAGGTTCATTTAAAGATCAAATAGGGGGGCATACAACCCGGTTCCAGTGGGAACCTGTATCCCTCACTTTAGCCATCCTATTAGAAATAATAGTTGCTTTAGGGGTGGGCTAGTCCATGAGACACAACAAAGACACAATTAGAAGCAGAAATAGGCCAAAACTTAAAGACATTAAAAACCGACATCACAGCTTTACAGGAATTTTAACCTCTCTCTTTCTGAAGTTGTTTTACAAAGCAGGCGAGTGTTGGACCTCCTCTTCATGAGAGAAAGGTGCCTTTTTGCTTGCATTGAGGGAAGAATGTTGTTTTTGTGCCGACAATACTGGAGTTGTAAAAGAATCTATGAATAAATTAAGAAAACGACTTGAAGAGCGTCAAAGAGAGACAGAGGCCCCAAAAGGGAGGTTTGAGTCTTGGTTCACATAGTGACCTGATTAACTGCGCTTTTATCTGCCATGGCCGGTTCATTAAAATTCCTCATATTATTGCTAACTGTAGGACCCTGTTTGCTCAACTGTGTAGTTTTCTTTCTAAAAAAATCGAACCTGTTATTAATCCTAACCATACACTGTTCTCTCAATCTAATTTTACAGAAGAGCAGGGACAGAATTGGTATTAAAATACAGGAAAATAGAGGATCTTCCACCTGCTGAAAACCTCAAAGGTCCACGTAGAAATGATCCCTGGAGAAGATGTAGGCAAGTATGAAGGACCTGAGAGAGCAAAAGTCTTCCATGGCAAACAACCTGCTCAGGATGAAGGGATGTGTCTGAATCAGCCACTCTCTTCTTAATGTAGAGAAGATGGACCAAAGTAGGCATGTGTTGAGAGCTGCTCCTGCATGCCTATGGTTGACATACCTCTCTGACCTGTGAAAGTGTCACAGGAAGTAGGAGCAGCCTCCCTCTCATGGGAACCTTGGAAGCAACTGTTAGGACAAAGTTGTTGCCAAGGCAGTGACCTCATTCAGTTCCAAATGGAAGTGACTTCACCTAATTTCCTTGGTGATGGAACTCTCTGAACTTGGAATCCAGGAAGCCAGGCACCCAGAGCCAGTCCCAGTCCCAGTCCCAGTGGTCAAACTTATTATGATTTACCAAGGACAGACTCAGTCTTTCTTGTGACCTACTGATGTAAGGATGGCCAAATGCAAGGAAAGCTATGAAGAGGGGCCTTTCCTGAGAAAGCACGCAGTGGCTCACCGCTGGCTCCTTACAACTTCACAGAGTTGGCCAAAAAGACCAGATTTGAGACAGAACAGGCTATTTCCAGGGAACATAATAAGGCCCACCAGACAGAGGACACTCCAGATAGTCACAGACCTACTTGGGGGAAGGAGGTGCCTTTGTGGTGTGGGTGTGGGTTTGTGGTTTTGTCTCATGTTCTGAGAATAGGTATGAAAGGCGGTTTGTTTTGTTTGGAGTGAAATGTTTCTAGTAAGTCGTTTGACAAGGCAAGAATTTCTATGTCTGTGTATCCCACTGTGTCCGTGGTTGTAGACATTAGAAAACAGAATGCATCAATTAATATGTCCTGTCTAGTAGAAAGCTTCACAGCATTCATCCTGCCCTATTTATGAATGGACTGCAGCTTGCCTTATTGATGTGCAACACCTGCTATCTTCCTTAGTTTCTGTTTTATTCCTGAATTCTGGCCACTCTCCAGAATAGGTTCATGGTTTTCTGTTTAAGATATGTACAACCTCGAAGCTCTGTGACATGACCATGTACTGTATAGCTGAAGGGAATGGTGAGCATCTCAGAAAACTCAGATATCAGTGTGACCAGGAAAGTCTTAGTGGAGAAACCCTGCTTGGGGCCTTTTGTTTACCTACTCTTCTGTTGCCCTGAATGTCAGGAAGGTCTTTTCCTCAGTCCACCACTTTGTGAAGCCTGAAGAAAACAGTTTTCAAATGGAAATGAATGGGCATTACCTGTGGCTCTTTGCTTAATTGCTTTGGAAAGGATGTGTCTGAATCAGCTTATTTACCCTGTGTGAGGCTGTGGCTTAGATTCTCAGGTCCTGATGGATCTAAATAAAGATCCCATGTGTACATCCAAAACCAAAATGGCCAAAAGAGCAGTCCTTGTGGATGAAGTCTCTCGCCTTCCTCTGTAACTTTCCTGACCTCCATCAAGTCAGATTAGGGATCCTTTGGGTCAAATGAGTTCTTCAAAGCCTTGCAGAGTCTAGCCCATAGTTGCTTGGGTTTTCTCAAGACTCCAATTCACATAAAGAATCCAAACCCCACAGTCATTTGGCCTCAAATTGAAGAAGCGGAGCAGTATTAACGGGAGGCCTATTTAATCTCTTCTGGTTCACAAGAAGGGTGTCCAGGCCACCCTGAATTTAGGCAAATTAGGTGCAAAAGAGCTTATTTTGGATACGGTCTTGGGCTATGCCCCTCATGGAAAACTCCAGCCATAGTGGAGTTTATTGTGAGTGTCTATATGGAAGAAGATGGGCGCCACGTTGGAGTGTTTTGGTTTAAATTGTGGTCATTTGGGTGGCGGTTGGAAGAGATGACTTGGTCCACATGTTCTTGAACTCTGGTGTGATTCCCTTAGAGTCTGAGTTCTTCAACTGACCTCAGAGAAGTATTGCCATGAATAGTGTTGAGATTTTTGGAAGCCAGGCATGAGCATCGCCCTTGGAAACTGAGTTCTAGGCCCAGGGTGGCTTTCCACAGAGCACTGAGCCTCTCAGCCAGGATACCACAAATTTTATTCTGAAAGACTTGGCACCCATAGTTGAGAGTCAAAACTCATATGGACCTCACATTGTAGACCTAAATGGGCATAGCATCATATGATCTTTTGGCCACTCTTTGGGAAGCCTTACCTGTGAGTGTTCTCCAGAGATTTCATTGAAATGAGCTTCCTAACCATTTAATGGTTCCTGAAAAAATTGAAACTCACAGTGCCTCCAACTTCATCCTTAAAAAATGGCTAGATAAATACCATGAAATTTTTGAATTTCCCATCACCAGGTGGCACTGGAAAACCTTTTGATGTCCTGTTGCTGATCATGAATATACCAGACAGTGCCTTGATTGACTGGGTTTCATGTAAATGGTGTAGAACAGAGATGCCAGTAAGTTGGACTTTGTTGAGTAGTAGGTTAGAGCAGTGGTGGGCAGGTATGTGATAAAACATCTGTGGTGGGGCCATGTGGATCTTCCATTGGCTTCCAAATGGCTTGTGACTGACATGGTGCAGCCAGCAGAACCTTCCATGTAAAGGCAAGTTGTTATATGGAGAGGTTTCAGGACATTGTTCAGAATCAGGTTGCTATGGTCAAGGGGGCAAGGTATGTGGGATAGGATCCTGGTTCTTGTATCCTCCTGCAAAACCTGACCCACCATACATGACAGAACTTCCTCTTGCATTGTGACCCAGTTGAACTCCTTGTATTTTGTGAAGCAAATACCAAACTCTCAGTGCAGCAGGAAGAAACACCACGAAAATGGAAGATGACCATATGCCTTCACAGTGCACACCGGCACACATTTAGCCCCGAGTGGCCACAGTTTATCTAAAAAGAGAATTCAGCACTGCTGCCTCATGTACATTCTGAAATAAGAAACCATGTCCTCCAGGTCTCATAGATGCAGACCAAGCTTTTATGGTCTCCCTAGAAAGGAAGCTAAAGCTCTTGACAACAACATATTTTTCAAGTGCCCAACCTCACAGGCAGTTTCTAAAGAAGTCTCTAGGCCAGCAGACCTCCATGTTTGTGGAGTTTTTACCCTGTCCCATACTTTTGGAAACTACTCTACCACTTCCAAGGTTGTGAGCTCCTGAGCATATTGCATTCCACAAATTTATTCACAGATTTTCTAAATCTTCTCCTCTAATTGTGTCTTACTTGGGGTGAAGGGATTGTCAAGGCATTGTTCTGGTTGAGAGTGGGAATAATTTTGTGTAGCACATATTTACATACACATTGGATTCATTGTTCAATTTTCCATTCGAAATACTGAATCCTTGACACTAACCCATACCCTACTAGACTCTGACTATTAATTCTAATATGATGGAGAAAAATAACCGAAACAGAATAGAAATACTAGCACTTCAGAAGAGGCATGGTGTATAGTTGGTCTTGCCTTTTGCATGATATAGTGTAGGAGTTATAAATCTTGTCAATTTTTTGTTGAAATAGTTCTGCAAGTGTTTTTAAAGTTAACACATCTGTGAATTCCTGTCTCCATTTTTCTGTAGCCTATTCAGCACATGTATTTTTATACGCACATATAGAATCCTACCTGGTATCACACGTATATTCTTGAGAGGTGGCTAACTTGGCAGATACAAAGTGTGAGAAGAGATCACTCCTCATTAATACTTTTGGAACTGAAAATTCAGACTATGAGTGAGCTTCTTAGTTCAAGAACATTATACATAAATCCATGTTCAGTAAAATTAATATTTTTGGATCTGTGGATGATATATATTTCACAATGAATTTTAATTGGCATATATATTGCTACTTTTTAATGTCTCTGTGTGTGTTTTGTGTGTGTGTGTGTGTGTGTGTGTGTATATACTCTCTAGATTTTTCAAAATATAAAATATATGTGTCCTATTATACACTCCCTAAATTCATTCTTGTTCATGTATGTGGTTTTATATTAAACTTTTCATAAGATTATTTTAAAAATATTCATCCACCTGAAATACATATTTGTTTTCTAGTACTAAAAAGTTACTTCACTGAATGGTGCAAACAAATCCTTATATTTTTACAGTAGCTGACCCACGTTAACATCAATGCAAGTAGATTCCTATGGGACATGATGTGTATTTTGACGTTCATTTTTATTAAACACTGGTACATTACTATTTCTGCAGTTTTTGTACATCATAGAATATACATTTCATCCACAAGTTCACAAATTTAAAGAAATTTGTAACACATTCAATCATTTCCTTCTTCAGAACATATGTATTCCTCCTTGTTTTTGACTGGTCATTTCATGAGACTTCTTTCCAAACACATTATTTTCGATTTCCATAATCAATTTTGAAGCAAAATTCACACACTCTTTATGATAAACCACAACCGTAATATTACCATTAGATGTATTACTGGTTGGAATGAATGTATATATATCAATATATGATTCCTGTGTATTTTCAGATATCAATTCAATCCATTATTTAAAGTTGGAACAAGTTATATGATTTATTCTCTGTATGGTCTATTCATGCATTATCTCTATATTCATACATACATGGTACACCTATATGTACCTCCAATACTAATTTATACCCCTCTCAAAATATTGCTCCAAGAAATGGTGCAAGAAAGACTCATGTCACCTGATCTACATATACGTTTTATCACAGTAATATTCTGGCCACAAAATGCAAAGTCACATTTACGATTGTACCAAAGCCTAAATGGAATGTGAGTATGGGTTATGAAAATCACCCATGTCCACGTTGCCTAATGCTCTCAAATGTCAATCCTATTGGTGACTACATATTTGTTACTTCCTAAGATTATATATTCAATCTCAAGCCTGTTGAAAGTGTCTATTGCTATCACTCACTTTATACTTTGCCTGATTTCCTAATGTCGCTATTGATATCTGCTTTCCTACATATTTTCCCCATTTCATCACTGTGACTGACTCTTCACATGTGCTGACATTTACATTTTCTGTCTACCTGAAAACCTATTGCTAAAGAACTATTTGTCCAAATGCTATACTCACACTTTTTTCTAATCCTACCAACTATCTTCCTAATCCTACCGACTCTCCCTCTTTGAATGGTTGTTCTCCTCAACATTCAATCATCCAAGGTATCAGGTCCTATGCCATTGTGTATAGATTTATCTGAGACATCTGTGCAGAACATAATTAAATGATAAGTATCCCAATCAAGGACCTAATGCCCTTCTGGGTTTCAAATGTTACCGAGATTTCTGTTTTCATTCATATATTTCACCTATATAATCTTATATATATCGCAGGTTCCCAATACCATTATTCATCCAGCAGAATGATCCTAACCCAAATCAAACATGTTATTAACCGTAACCATACACTGTTCCCTCAATCTAACTTTACAGAATAGCAGGGACAGAGTTGGTCTTACAATACAGGAATGTAGGAGATCTTCAACCTGCAGAGAACCTCAAAGGTCCATGCAGAAATGATCCCTAAAGAAGATGTAGGCAGCTATGAAGGACCTGAGAGTGCGAAAGTCATCTTTCATGACAAAAAAAAAAAAAACAGGTGGATGAAGGGATGTGTCTGAAGCAGTCTCTCTCTTCTTAATGTAGAGAAGATAGACCAAACCAGGCTTGTGTGGAGAGCTGTTCCCGGGTGCCTGTGGTTGATATTCCATTCTAGCTTGTGAAAGTGTCATAGGAAGTAGGGGCAGGATCCATCTCAGGGACCCTTGGAAGCAACTGTTAAGACAAAGTTGTTGCCAAGGCACTGACCTCATTCAGTTCTAGACGAAGTGACCTATGTCACTTTCTTGTTGATGGAACACTCTGAACTTGGGATCCAGGAAGCCAGGCACCCTGAGGCAGTCCCAGTCCAAGTCCCAGTGGTCTCAAATGTTTGGATTTAAGAAGGACAGAGTCAGTCTTTCTTGGCAACTAAATTGAAGATGGACAAATGCCAGGAAAGCTCTGAAGAGGGGCTTTACCTGAGAAAACAGGCAGTGGCTCACCCCTGGCTCCTGATAACATCACAGTTTTGGCCAAGGAGACGAGATCTGACATAGCACAGCCCGTTTCGGGGGAACATAGTATGGCCCACCAGTCAGAGGACGCTCTGGATAGTCAAAGACCTATTTGGGGAAAGAAGGTGCCTTTGTGTGTGTGTGTGTGTGTGTGTGTGTGTTTGATTTTGTCTCATGTTTTGAGAATATGTAGGAAAGTCGGTTTGTTTGGTTTGGAGTGGACTGTTTCTAGTAAGTCCTTTGAGAAGGCGAGTGTTTCTATGTCTGGATATCCCACTGTGTCCGTGGTTGTAGACAATAGAAAAGAGAATGCATCAATAGATGTGTCCTGTCTAGTAGAAATCTTCGCAGAATTCATCCTGTCCAATTTATGAATGGACTGCAGGTTACCTTATGGATGGGCAACACCTACTACCTTCCTACATTTGTGATTTCTTCCTGAATTCTGGCAACTCTCCCATAGGCTCATGGTTTTGTGTTCAAGATATGTATCTCCTCCACAATCTGGGACATGGCCATGTACTGGATAGCTGAAGAGAATGGTGAATATCTCAGAAAACTCAGATATCAGTGTGACCAGGAAAGTCTCAGTGGAGAAAATCTGCTTTGGGATTTTGCTTACCTATTGTTCTGTTGCCCTGAATGTAAGGAAGGTCTTTGCCTAAGGCCCCACATTTCCAATGCCTGAAAAAAAACAGTTTTCAAATGGAAATAAATGGGCATCACCTGTGGCTCCTGGCTTAATTGCTTTGCAAAGGGATATGTCTGATTCAGCCTCTTAGTGCAGTTTGAGATTGTCGCTTAGATTCTCAGCACCTGATGGATCTAAAGAAAGATCCCATGTGTGCATCCAAATCCAAAATGGCCAAAAGAGAAGTCATTGTGATGAAGTCTCTTGCCTTCCTCTGTAAGGTTCCTCATCTCCATCAAGTGATAACAGGTATCTTTGGGTCAACTGAGTTCTTCAAGCCCTGCAGAGGCTAGCCCATAGGTGCTTGGGTTTTCTTATGACTGCAAATCACATAAAGAAACTATACCCGACAGTCAGTATGCCTCAAATTGGAAAAGCGGAACAGTATTAATGGCATGCCTCTTTGATCAGTCCTGGTTCACAGGAACGTTGTCCAGGAAACACTGACTTTAGACAAATGAAGGGCAAGGGAGCTTATTTTGACATTGTCTTGGGCTGTGTGCCTCATAAAAACTTCCAGCCAAGGTTATGATGAGTGACTATATGGAAGAAAATGAGGGCCATGTGGGAGTGTTTTGGTTTTAATTCTGGTCATTGGTGTGGCGGTTGGAAGAGATGACTGGGTCAACTGGGCTTGAACTCTGGTGTGTTTCCACGTAGAGACTGAGTTTTGAAACTGATCTCAGAGAAGTATTGCCATGAATTGTTTTGGGATTTTAGGAGGCCACGCATGAGAGTCGCCCTTGGAACCTGAGATCTAGGACCAGGGTGGCTTTCCACAAAGAACTGGGAATCAGCCTGGATATCACATGATTTTATTCTGAAAGACTTGGCAGCCATAGTTGAGAGTCAAAAGACATAGTACCTCACATTGTAGACCTCAATGGTCCTGGCTTCAAGTGACCTTTGTCCACTCTTTGGAAAGCCTTGCCTGTGAGAGTTCTCTAGAATTTTCTTTGAAATGAACTTTCTCAACATTTAATGGTTCCTGAATAATTGAAATCCACAGTGCATCCAACGTCATCCTTGAAAAATGGCTAGATAAATAATACGAAATTTTTAAAATTTCCATGACCAGGTGGAACTGCAGAAACTTTCGATGTCCTGTTGCTTACCATGAGTGTACCAGACAGTGCCTTGATTGACAGGGTTTCATGAAATTTGTTTAGAACAGAGAAGCCAGTATTTGGGAGCCTGCTGAGTAGTTGGCCTAGAGCAGTGGTGGAGAGGTGTGTGATAAAACATCATGGTGGGGCCATTTGGATCTGCCATTGGCTTCCAAATGGCTTGTAACTGACAGAGTGCAGACATCAGACCCTTATATGTAAAAGCATCTTGTTATATGGCATAGTTTCAGGGCAATGTTCAGAATCAGGTTGCTATGGACAAGCGGGCAATCTTTGAGAGATAGAAGCCTGGTTGGTGAATTTTCTTGCAGACCCTGACCCACCACACGTGACAGAATTACCTCAAGCACTGTTTCCCAGTTGAACTCCTTGTATTTCGTGAAGCATGAACCAAACTCCAAGTGCAGCAGCAAGAAACATCACGAAAAGTGGAGGATGACCAAATGGTTTCACAGTCCACACGGGGAGACAATAAGCCCCCAGTGCCCACAGTTTACCTACAAAGAGAGAATTCAGCACTGCTGCCTCGTCTTCATTGGAAAATATGAAATGTTGTCCTCCAGGTCTCATAGATGCAGACCCAGCTTTGAGGGTCTCACTACAAAGGAAGCTTAACTCCTGACAACAACCTATATTTCAGTGCCCAATTTCACTGGCAGTTTCTCAAGAAGTTTTAGGCAAGCAGAGCTTCATGTTTGTGGAGTGTGTACCCTGTCCTTACTTTTGGAAACTCCTATTCCACCTCCAAGTTTGTGCACTCCTGAGCATTTTCTATTCCAGAAATGTAATCACAGATTTTGTAACTCTTCTACTCTAATTGTGTCTCCCTTGGGGCGAAAGTAATGACAAGGCATTGTTCTGGATGAGAGTCAGAAGATTAATTTTTCTATTTTCCATTTGAAATTCTGAATCCCTGACACTAACCCATATTCTACTAGACTCTGATTACTAATCCAAATATGATGGAAGAAAATAACCCAAACAGTACATAAATACTTGCAGTTCAGAGTTGGACTTGCCTTTTGCATGATAAAGGGTAGGTGTTATAAATCTATTCAATATTTAATTGAAATAGTTCTCCATGTGTTTTTAAAGTTAACAAATATGTGAATTACTGTCTCCCATTCTCTGGAGCTTATTCAGCACATGTATTTTTATATGCACCAATAGAATCCTACAAGGTATCACACGTACATCCTTGTGAGGTATATGACTTAGCAGATACAAAGTGTGAGAAGTGATCACTCCTCCTAAACGCTGTTGGAACTGAAAATTCAACCTATGGGTGAGCTTCCCAGTGGAACAACATTATACATAAAACCATGTTCACTAAAATGAATGTTTTTGCATCTTTATGATATATATTTCATGATGAATTTCGATTGGCATATATATTGCTACTTTTTAATGTCTGTGTTTGTGTGTGTGTGTGTGTGTGTGTGTGTGTGTGTGTGTGTATATATATATATATATATATATATATATATATATATATATATATATATACTCTCAATATTTTTAAAAATATGAAATATATGTGTCTTATATACACTCCCTAAATTCATTCATGTTCATGTATGTGGATTAATAATCAACTTTTCACAAGATTATTCTTAGAAATATTCATCCACCTGAAATACATATTTGTTTCCTAGTACTGAAAACTAACTTCAGTAAAAGGTGCATACAAATCCTAATATGTCTACTTTAACTGACCCAGTTTAACATCAATGCATGTATGTTCCTATGGGACATGATGTGTATTTTGACATTAATTTTTATTCCACACTGGTACATTACTATTTCTTCAGTTTATGCACATCTCAGTATATATATTTTATTCACTAGTTAGCAAATTTATAGGCATTTGTTTCACTTTCAATCACTTCATGCTCCAGAACACATGTATTCCTCTATGTTTCTTGACTGGTCTATTCATGAGACTTTTTTCCAAATATATTATTTTCGATTTCCATAATCAATTTTGAACCAAAACTCACACACCCTTCATGATAAACCATAACCCTAAGATTATCGTTAGATATATAACTGGTTGGAATGAATGATTGCATATCAATATAAAATTTCTTATAAATTTTCAGATATTTATTCAATCCATTATTTAAAGTGGATCCAGTTATATTATTTATTCACAGTATGGTCTATTCATGCATTATGTCTATATTCATTGAAACAGGGTACACCTATTTGTACCCCCATACTAATTTGTAAGTCTTCAAAATATTGCTCGCAGAATTGGTGGAAGAAATACTCTTTTCACCTGATCTACATACACATTTTATTACAGAAATATTCTGGACACAAAAAGCAAAGGTCACACTTACAATTGTACCAAAGCGTAAATGGAAGGTGAGCATGGATTACTAAAAACATCCATGTCCAGGTTGCCTAATGCTCTCAAATATCAATTCTATTTTTGACTACATATTTGTTTCTTCTTAAGATTACGTATTCAACTTCAAACCTGTTGAAAATGTCTAACCCTATGACACAATTTATACTTTGCTTGATTTCCTAATGTCTCTAATGATATCTGCTTTCCTATATTTTTCCCCAGTTCATCGTTGTGACTGACTCTTCACATGTGCTTACATTTACATACACTCTCTACCCGAAATCTTATTGCGAAAGAACTTTTGGTCCAAATCCTATACTCACTCTTCTTTCTAAACCTACCAACTACCTTCCTAATCCTACCGACTATCAGTTTTTGACTGGATGTTCTCTTCAACATTCAATATCCAAGGTACAAGGTACGATGCCAGTGTATATTGATTTATCTGAGACATCTGTGCTGCACATTACTCAAAGCTAAGTATCCCACTCAAGTCCCCAATGCCCTTCTGGGCTTCAAATCTTACCTAGATTTCTGCTTTCATACTTATGTTTCACATATATACTCTTGTAAATATCGCATTTTGCCAATACCATTATTCATCCCGCAGAATGATTTGTAACCCAAATTGAACAAGTTATTAACCCTAACCATACACTGTTCCCTCAGTATAACTTACTTAAGAGCAGGGACAGTGTGGGTCTTACAATATAGGAATGTAGATGATCTTCCACCTGCTGAGAACATCAAAGATCCATGGAGAAATGATCCTTGCAGAAGATATAGGCAGCTATGTAGGACCTGAGAGAGCAATAGTCATCTTCCATGGCAAACAACCTGGTCAGGATTAATTGATAGTCTGAATCAGCCTCTCTCTTCTTAATGAAGAGAAGATGGACTGAACCAGGCCTCTGTGGAGAGCTGTTCCCTGGTGCCTATGGTTGATATACCATTCTAACTTCTGAATGTGTCACAGGATGTTGGGGCAGCCTCCATCTCATGGGAACCCTGGATGCAACTGTTAGCACAAAGTGGTTACCAAGGTAGTGACCATATTCAGTTCCTGAAAGAAGTGACCTCACTTCACTTCCTTGGTGATGGAATTCTCTGAACCTGGGATCCAGGAAGGAAGGCACCCAGAGCCAGTCCCACACCCAGTTCCAGTGGGCTAACTTGTTTGCTTTTCCCAAAGACATAGTCAGTCTTTCTTGGTACCTACTGATGTGAGGATGGCCAAATGCCAGCAGAGCTCTGATGAGGGGCCTTTCCTGAGAAAGCAGGTAGTCGCTCACCTTTGGCTCCTGACAACTTCACAGAGTTGGACAAGGAGACCAGATCTGAAACAGGACAGGCCATTTTGGGGTAACATAATATGGCCCACCAGTCAGAAGACACTCCGGATAGTCACAGACCTATTTGGGGAAAGTAAGTGCCTTTGCCGTTGTAGGTGTGAGTTTGTGGTTTTTACTCATGTTCTGAGAATAGGTAGGAAAGGTGGTTTGTTTGGTTTGGAGTGGACTGTTTCTAGTAAGTCGTTTGACATGGTGAGTGTTTCTAGGTCTGTGTATCCCACTGTATCCGTGGTTGTAGACATTAGAAAAGAGAATGCATCAATGGATGTGTTGTCTCTAGTTGAAAGCTTCCCCGCATTCATACTGCCCAATTAATGAATGGACTGCAGCTTGCCTTATGGATGGGCAACATCTACTATCTTCTAAAGTTCCTGTTTTCTTCGTGAATTCAGGCCACTCTCCAGAATAGGCTCATGGTTTTGTTTCCCAAATATGTAACACCACAAGATTCTGTGACATGGCCATGTACTGGATTGCTGAAGGGAATGGAGGCATCTAAGAAAACTCAGATTTCAGTGTGACCAGTAAAGTCTCAGTGGAGAAACCCTTCTTTGGGCCATTTGCTTACTTCTATTTCTATTACCCTGAATGTCAGGAAGGTCTTTGCCTCAGGCCACCCCTTTGTGTAGCCTGAAGAAAACTGTTTTCATATGGAAATGTATGGACATCACCTGTGGCTCTTTGCTTAATTGATTTGGAATGAGATGTGTCTGAATCAGCCTCTTGTCCTTGTATGAGGTTGTGGCTTTGATTCTCAGCACCTGATGGATCTAAAGAAAGATCCCATGTGCTTCCAAAACTAAAATGGCCAAAAGAGCAGTCATTGTTGATGAATATTTTTCCCTTCTTGTTTTAGGTTCCTGACCTCCATAAAGTGAGAATAGGGATCCTTTGGGTCAAATGAGTTCTGGAAATCCCTGCAGAGGCTAGCCCATATTTGCTTGGGTTTTCTCATGACTCCAAATCACATAAAGAATCTATACCCTACAGCCAGTAGGCCTCAAATTGGAGAAGTCGAACACTTTAACAGCAGGAATATTTGATCATTCCTGGTTCACAGGAAGAGTGTCCAGGCCATCATGATTTTAGGCAAATGAGGGGCAAGTGAGCTTATTTGGGCTCATAGAAACCTCCAGCTGGAGGTTATGATGAGTGTCTACATGGAGGAAGATGATGGCCCTGTGGGAGTGTTTTGATTTTAATTGTGGTCATTTTTTGGCGGATGTAAGGGATGACTGGGTCCACCTGGGCTTGAACTCTGGTGTGATTCCCCTTAGAGACTGAGTTCTGAAACTGACCTCAAAGAAGTATTGCCATGAATTGTGTTGGGATTTTAGGAGGCCACGCATGAGACTCACTCTTGGAAACTGAGATCTAGGCCCAGGGTGCTTTCCACAGAGGCCTGAGAATCTCAGCCAGGATATCACATGATTTTATTCTGAAAGACTTAGCACCCATATTTGAGAGTCAAAATACACATGGACCTCACATTGTAGATGTCAGTTGGCCTGGCTTTAGGAGACCTTTTGGCAACTGTTTGAGAAGCATTGACTGTGAGAGTTCTCCAGAGCTTTCATTGTAATGAACTTTCTCAACACTTAACGGTTCCTGAATGAATTGAAACCCACAGTGCCTCTAACTTCATCCTTGAAAAATTTCTAGATAAATACCATGAAATTTTTGAAATTCCCATGACCAAGTGGCACTGCAGAAACTTTTGATGTCCTGTTGCTCATCATGTGTATACCAGACAGTGCCTTGTTTTTGACTGGGTTTCATGATAATGGTGTAGAACAAGAGAAGCCAGTAATTTGGAGCCTGCTGAGCAGGGGGCCTAGAGCAGTGGTGGGCAGGTGTGTGATAAAACATCATGGTGGGGCCATGTGAATCTGCCATTGGCTTCCAAATTTTTTGTGACTGATATAGTGCAGACATCAGACCCTTATATGTAAAGGCATCTTGTTAAATGGAGAGTTTTCAGGGCAATATTCAGAATCAGGTTGCTATGGTTATTGGGGTAAGCTATGTGGGATACAAGCCTGGTTGGTGCATTCTCCTGCAGACCCTGACCCACCACACGTGACAGAACTCCCTCCAGCACTGTATCTCAGATGAACTTTTTATGTTTTGTGAAGCAAATACCAAATTCCCAGTGCAGCAGCAAGAAATACCACGAAAAGTGGAGGATGACCAAATGTCTTCACAGTCCCCACTGGGAGACACTTAGCTTCCAATGGACACAGTTTAGCTACAAAGAGAGAATTGAGCACTGCTGCCTCATGTTCATTGGAATATAAGAAACCATGTCTTTCGATTACATAGATGCAGACCCAGCTATGATGGTCTCACTACAAAGGAAGCTAAAGCTCATGACAACAACATATATTTCAAGTGCCCAACCTCAGAAGCCGTTTCCCAAGAATTCTTAGGCCAGCAGAGCTCCTTTTTGTGGAGTGTTTACCCTGTCCTTTACTTTTGGAAACTCCTCTACCACCTCCAAGGTTGTGAACTCCCGAGCATATTCCATTCCATATATGTATTCATAGATTTTCACACTTTTCTACTCTAATTGTGTTTTACTTGGGGCATAGGTAATGTCAAGGCATTGTTCTGGATGTGAGTGGGAAGATTTTTGTGTAGCACATATTTACATACACATTGGATTCATTTTTCAATTTTCCATTTGAAATACTGAATCCCTGACACTAACCCATACCCTACTAGTCTCTGACTAATAATCCTAATATGATGGTGAAAAATAAGCCAAAAAGAGAAGAAACACAAGCAGTTCAGAGGACGCATTGTGTATAGTTGGAATTGCCTTTTGCATTATATAATGTAGGAGTTATAAGTCTAGTCAATTTTTTCTTGAAATAGTTCTAAATGTGTTTTTTAAATTAGCAAATATGTGAATCCCTGTCTCCCTTTCTCTGTAGCCTATTCAGCACATGTATTTTTATATGCACATATAGAATTCTACCTGATATCACTCGTATACACTTGTGAGGTGGCTGAATTGGCAGATGCAAATTGAGAGAAGAGTTCACTCCTCCTAAACGCTGTTGGAACTGAAAATTCAACATATGGGTGAGCTTCCTAGTTGAAAAACATTATACATGAATCCATGTTCAGTAAAATGAACATTTTTCGATCTGTGAATTATATACATTACATGATGAATTTCTATTGGCATATATGTTGCTACTTTTTTTTCTTTTATTGGTTGCTCAAAACATTACAAAGCTCTTGAATATCATATTTCATACATTAGATTCAAGTGGGTTATGAACTCCCATTTTTACTCCAAATACAGATTGCAGAATCACATTAGTTACACATCCATATTTTTACATAATGCCCTAATAGTTACTGTTGTATTCTGCTACCTTTCCTATACTCTACTATCCCCACTCCCCTCTCTTCCCATCTTCTCTCTCTACCATACCTACTGTAATTCATTTCTCTCCTTGTTTATTTTCCCACAACCTCTTATATGTAATTTTGTGTAACAATAAGTGTCTCTCTCCATTACCATGCAATTTCCCTCTTCTCTCCCTTTCCCTCCCACGTCATGTTTCTGCTTAATGTTAATATTTTCTTCATGCTCTTCCTCCCTGCTCTGTTCTTAGTTGCTCTCATTATATCAAAGAAGACATTTGGTAATTGTTTTTTAGGGATTGGCTAGATTCACTAAGCATAATCTGCTCAGTGCCATGCATTTCCCTGCAAATTCCATGATTTTGTCATTTTTTAGTGCTGCGTAATTCTCGATAGTATATAAAAGTCACATTTTTTTATCCATTCATCTATTGAAGGGCATCTGGGTTGGTTCCACAGTGTAGCAATTGTGAATTGTGCTGCTATGAAAATCGATGTGGCAGTATCCCTGTAGTACGCTCTTTTAAGGTCTTCAGGGAATAGTCCGAGAAGGGCAATAGCTTGGTTAAATGGTGCTTCCATTCCCAGCTTTCCCAGGAATCTCCATACTGCTTTCCAAATTGGCCACACCAGTTTCAGTCCCACCAGCAATGTACAAGAGTACCCTTTTCCCCACATCCTCGCAAGCACTTGTTGTTGTTTGACTTCATAATGGCTGCCAATCTCACTGGATTGAGATGGTATTTTAGGGTGGTTTTTATTTGCATTTCTCTTACTGCTAGAAATGGAGAGCATTTTTTTCATGTACTTGTTAATTGATTCTATGTCCTCCTCTGAGAAGTTTCTGTTCAGGTCCTTGGCCCATTGGGTTATTGGTTATCTTATTGTCTAATTTTCTAAGTTCTTTGTATACTTTGTATACTCTGGATATTAGGGCTCCATGTGAAGGGTGAGGACTAAAAATTTGTTCCCATGATGTAAGCTCCATATTTACCTCTCTTATTGTTTCTCTTTCTGAGAAAAAATAATTCAGTTTAAGTAAGTCCCATTTGTTGATTCTTATTATTAACTCTTGTTCTATGGGTGTCCTATTAAGGAATTTGGAGCCTGACCACACAATATGTAGATCGAAGCCAACTTTTTATTCTATCAGACGCAGAGACTCTGATTTGAATCTAGCTCCTTGATCCACATTGAGTTAACTTTGGTGCATGGCGAGAGGAGGGGATTCAGTTTCATTTTGTTGCATATGGATTTCCAGTTTACCCAACACCATTTGATGAAGATGCTATCCTTCCTCCATTGCAGGCCATTAGCTCCTTTATCAAATATAAGATAGTTGTAGCTTTTTCGATTAGTTTCTGTGTCCTCCATTCTGTACCATTGGTCCACCCGCCTGTTTTGGTACCACTACCATGCTGTTTTTATTATGATTGCTCTGTAATATAGTTTGAAATCTGGTATCGCTATACTGCCTGATTCACACTTCCTGCTTAGATTTGCTTTTGTTATTCTGGGTCTTTTATTTTTCCATTTGAATTTTATGATTGCTTTATCTATTTCTACAAAAAGTTTCTATGGGATTTTGATTGGCATTGCATTAAACCTATAGAGAACTTTTGGTAATATCACCATTTTGATGATGTTAGTTCTGCCTATCCATGAACACGGTATATTTTTCCATCTTCTAAGATCTTATTCTATTTCTCTTTTTAGGGTTCTGTAGTTTGCATTATATAAATCTTTCACTTCTTTTGTTAGGTTTATTCCCAAGTATTTAATTATTTGAGGAAATTGGGAATCCAGTGTTTTGACTCATTTTTGTTTCAGAAGTTTTGTCGCTGATATACAGAAATGCCTTTGATTTATTCATGTTGATTTTGTATCCTGCCACATTGCTGCATTCATTTATGAGTTCTAGTAGTTTTTTCTGTAGACCCTTTTGGGTCTTCTATGTATAGTATCATGTCATCTACAAATAGTGATAATTTAAGTTCTTCTTTTCCTATTTTTATGCCTTTAATGTCTTTCATCTCTCTAATTGCTCTGGCCAGTTTTTCGAGAACTGTATTGAATAGAAGTGGTGATAGAGGACATCCCTGTCTTGTTCCAGATTTTAGAGGGAATGCCTTCAATTTTTCTCCATTCAGAATGATGCTAGCCTGAGGATTAACATAGATAGCTTTTACAATGTCGAGGTAAGTTCCTGTTATCCCTAGTTTTTAAAATGTTTTGAACATAAAGAAATGCTCTACTTTGTTGAATGGTTTTTCTGCGTCTATCGAGATGATCATATGGTTCTTATCTTTAAGTCTATTGATGTTGTGAATAACATTTATTGATTTCCATATATTGAACCCTCCTTGCATCCCAGGGATGAATCCAAGTTGATCATGGTGCACGATTTTTTTGATGTGCCTTTCAATCCAATTCGCCAGAATTTTAATGAGGATTTTTGCATCTAGGTTCATCAGAGATATTGGTCTGTAGTTTTCTTTCTTTGAGGTGTCTTTGTCTTGTTTCAGAATCAGGGTGATGTTGGCCTCATAGAATGAATTCGGCAGAGCTCCCAGTTTTTCTATTTCCTGAATAACTTGAGAAGTATTGGTATTAATTCTTCTTTAAAGGTTTTGTAAAACACTGCTGTATACCCATCCGGTCCTGGGCTTTTCTTGGTTGGTAGTCTTTTGATTGCTTCTTCTACTTCATCCATTGATATTGGTCTGTTTAAATTGTGTGTTTCCTCCTGACTCAGTCTGGGCAAATCATATGACTTAAGAAATTTATCGATGTCTTCACTATTTTCTGTTTTATTGGAATACAGGTTTTCAAAATAATTTCTAATTTTCTTCTGTATTTATGTAGCATCTGTTGTAATATTGCCTTTTTCATCCCGTATGTTAGTAATTTGATTTCTCTCTCTTCTTCTTCTCGTTAGCATGGCTAAGTGTCTATCTTATTTATCTTTTTGAAGAACCACCTTTTAGTTTTGTTAATTTTTTCAATAGTTTCTTTTGTTTCAATTTCGCTATGATTTTAATTATTTCTTCCCTTCTGCTACATTTGCTGTTGTTTTGCTCTTCCTTTTCTAAGGCTTTGAGATGAAGTGTCAGCTCATTTATTTGTTTTTCTTTTCTATTTTGAGGAATGACCTCTAGGCGATGAATTTACCCCTTAAAACTTCTTTTCATTGTACCCCATAGAATCTGATATGTTGTGTCTGTATTTTCATTTATCTCTAAGAATTTTTTGATTTCCTCCTTTATGTCTTCTGTAACCCATTGATCATTCAGTAACATATTCTTCATTTTGGATGTGATGTATGATTTTTTCTTCCTTCTTTTATCATTGGTTTCCAGTTTCATTCCATTATGATCACAAAAAATTCATGGTATTATCTCCACCCCTTTATATTTACTGAGGGTTGCCCTATGGCATAACATATGGTCTATTTTTGAGAAGGATCCATGTGCTGCTGAGAAAAAAGTATATCCACTTGATGATGGTTGATATATTCTATATATGTCAGTTAAGTCTAGGGTATTGATTGCGATATTGAGTTCTATAGTTTCTTTTTTCAACTTTTGTTTGGAGGATCTGTCCAATGGTGAGAGAGGTGAGTTGAAGTCACCCATAATTATTGTATTGTGGTCTATTTGATTCTTGAACTTGAGGAGAATTTGTTTTATGAACATCGCAGCACCATTATTTGCTGCGTGAATATTGATAATTGTTATGTCTTGTCGGTGAATGGTTCATTTTAGCAGTATATAATGTCCTTCTTTATCCCTTTTGATTAAATTAGTCTTGAGGTCGATTTTATTCGATAGGAGGATGGCCACCCCTGCTTGCTTACGAGGACCGTGTGCATGGTATAAATTTTCCCAATCTTTCACCTTCAGCCTGTGTATGTCTTTTCCACTCAGATGTGTCCCCTGGAGGCAATATATTGTTGGATTTTTTTTTTTGATTTCAAGTTACAAGCCTATGTCACTTTATTCGAGAGTTTAAGCCATTTACTTTTAGAGTTACTATTGATATATGGTTTGTACTGCAACCCATGTTTACTTATATCTTTTTTTAAATTAGTTTGTTTCTCCATGATTAGCTTTTCCCCCACCCTCTGTCATTACTGAGGCACTTCTCACTCATGGTTTTCGTTGTTGATTTTCATTTCTTCCTCGTGTAGTGTTTTGCTCAAGATGCTTTGCAATGCTGGTTATCTGGCTGCAAATTCTTTTAGGTTTTGTTTATCATGAAATATTTTTATCTCGTTGTCTTACCTTAAGCTTAATTTTGCTGGATACATAATTCTTGGTTGGCATCCATTGTCTTTCAGTGTTTGAAGTACGTTGTTCCAGGATCTTCTCACTTCCAGCATCTATGATGAAAAATCCATTGTTAACCTTTTTGGTTTACCCCTGATTGTAATGATTGTAATCTGCCTCCTTTCTCTGGTAGCTTTTAATATTTTCTCTTTGTTCTGTATATAGGATATCTTCATAACAATGTGTCTTGGCATTGGTCTACTGTGATTTTGTGTGCTCGATGTCCTGTAAGCATCTACAATTTGTTTATCCGTTTCCATTTTTATTTCTGGAAAGTTTTCTGTAATTATTTCATTCAGCAGGTTTCTCATTCCCTTGGTTTGAATCTCTGTACCTTCCTCTATCCATATGACTCATTAGTTTTTTTTTTTTTTATGTTATCCCATATCTCTTGAATGTTTTCTCATAATTTTTTACACCATTTCTTTGTTGGCTAGACTTTTTTCAAGATGATATATTTTGTCTTCATTCTGTCTTCTACTTGCTCTACACTGTTAGTGATACTCTCAATTGAATTTTTAATTTGGTTCATCATTTCCTTGATTTCTAGAATTATTGTTTGATTTTTCTAATAATATCTATCTCCTGATAAAGATGCTTAATTTCTTATTTTATCTGTTTATGTAATTTATTTTCAATGCGTTCTATCACTGTTTGTTTTTGCTGTCTCGTATCCTCTTTAAGGTTCCATTCCATCTGTCTAAGGTGTTCCTTGAGTTCTTTATATGACCATTTTTCTGATGACTCTAGGTGCTCTTGAATATTTAGGCTGTCCTTCATTGTTCGTACTCCTTTTCTTCCTTGCTTTTTTATGCTTCTCATGTTACTTCTCGTTCTGTTTGACTACTGAGTTACTGCTTACTCTTATAAATTTATTTGATGCTTGGGAGGAAAGATATTAGAAGGCAAGGTAGAAGTCACTAAAGAGAATGAGAGTAGGGAGGTAGAATTCAAGTAAGGAGGTATAAAAAAATTGAAATGAAATGAAAAGACAAAAAAAAATAGAAAATAAAGACAGAAAATTTTAAGTAATAATGATGATTAAAAAATTGAAAATTAAAATTTAAAATAATCATATTAATAATAATAATAATAAAATAAAAGAAATTAAAAAAATAAAAACATTTAAAAAAGTTAAAGAACAACAACAACAAAAATGAAAATGAAAGAAAAAGAAAAAACTACAAATAAAAAAATAGTAATAATACATGCAGTCCTAGAGTTCAATTAACTTCTCTTCCAGTAGGTGGAGCTGTGCGCACTGGGCCAAGCTTCTCCTCTCAATAAGTGGGAACCAATCACTGTGCAGCAGCTCTTCCTCCCAGAGTGGGCGGGTCTCCAACCCTGAGTGCCTAGGGCCTTCTCTTGTGCTTCCTCAAGCCAGGCCCCACTCACCTGTGACGCTCACCACAATACTGGTTACAAGCCAGGCCTCTGCTCCTGGTAGCCCTGTTTCCATGAACGCCTGGGCACACTCTCCTTGATTGCCTCCCTCAGACCCTAAGTTTGTAGAGCTTGGGGCTGAGAAACCCCAGCGAATTTGCTTGCCCTTCGGGAGCCATGGCCCCGGTAGGTGGTGTAAGAGACCTCAATTGTCAGCACTGGTGGGAGCGGTAGCCGGCAATTACACGCCTCGAGTCCCGAGCCAATCCTGATTCCCTAGGTCTGGGTATCGCGCTCCTTGGAGAGCTGGGAGGGGCCATTACGGCAGAGGTGGGAAGGGCCCTTGAGTTTTCCCTGCGGTGTTGAGAGAGATGGCAATGGGATAACACACTTGTCGCACTGGTTTCAATGAAGTTATCTCCTCCGACTGTGACGTCAGTTCGCTGCCATGGTGGTATCCCATTAAAATGGTGACCGTTCGTTCCCTTTGCTGGGTGACCAATGCAACAGGTGGGTCCTGACTATCTCTCCCAAGCCCCATTTCAATCCTGTGGCCACTGCCTATGAAGGCTCAGTTGGCTTTTAACTCTGTCAATTCCGAAAGCCCGACCAATTATTTCAGCGGGAATGTTAGTGCTGAGTCACAAAAACCAGATGAATCTAAGCTTGAATGCAGCCAATCCGGGCTTTGTGTGTGTTCTGAGGGGCCCAGACTGTTCGCCCAAGATTCACAACAGGTCAATATTGCCTAGTGATTCTGAGCAAACAGCATTTAGACAGTTTACGACTCCCTATGCCCGCACAGCTGAAGAGATCAGAGACTTGAATTCTCCATGCCTGCCTTCATAATGGATCTCCTGTATTGCTACTTTTTAATATCTGTGCATTTGCGTGTGTGTGTGTGTATATATATATATATATATATATATATATATATATATATACTCTTTAGATTTTTCAAAATATGAAATATATGTGTCTTATTATGCACTCCCTAAATACATTCATATTCATATCTGTGGATTTATAATCAACTTTCAACAAGATTATTTTCAGAAATAATCATCCACCTGAAATACATATTGTTTCCTAGTACTGAAAACTAAATTCAGTGAATGGTGCATACAAACCCTAATATTTCTACAGTTACTTAGCCAGTTTAAAATGAATGCAAGTAGATTCCTAGGGGACATGATGTGTATTTTGACTTTCATTTTTATTCAACACTTGTACCTTACTATGTCTTCAGTTCATGCACATGATGGGATATATATTTCAGTCACAAATTAGAAAATTTATAGGCATTTGTTTCACGATCAATCACTTCCTGATTCAGAACACATGTATTCCTCCATGTTTCTTGACTGGTCTTTTCATGAGACTTCTTTCCAAACATATTATTTTTGTTTAACATCATCACGTGTAAAGCAAAACTCAAACACCATTCATCATAAACCATAATCCTAATATTACCATTAGATATATAACTGGTTGGAATGAATGATTGTATATCAATATAAGATTTCTTATATATTTTCACATATCAATTCAATCCATTATTTAAAGTGGAATCAGTTACGTTATTTATTCATAGTATGGTCTATTCATGCATTATCTCTATATTAATAGACACAGGGTACACCTCTTTGTACCCCTAATACTAATGTATACGTCTTCAAAATATTGCTCCCAGAAATGGTGAAAGAAATACTCATGCCACCTGATCTACATATACATTTTATCACAGTAATATTCTAAACAAAAAAAAAACCATAAAAATGTCACACTTATGATTGTACCAAAGCCTAAAAGGAAAGTGAACGTGGATAACTAATAACATCCATGTCCAGGTTGCCTAATGCTCTCAAATGTCATTCCCATTCGTGACGAGATATTTGTTTTTTCCTATGATTATGTATTCAAACTCAACCCTGTTGAAAATGTCTAATCCTATCACTCACTTTATACTTTGCCTGATTTCGTAATGTCTCTATTGACACCTGCTTTCCTACATATTTTCCCCAGTTCATCATTGTGACTGACTCTTCACATGTGCTGACATTTCCATTCACTCTCTAAACGAAACCCTATTGCTAAAGAAGCTTTTTATTCCAAATCATATACTCACTCTTCTTCCTAAACCTACTGACTATCTTCCTAATCCTACTGACTATCCCTTTTTGACTGGATGTTCTCTTCTACATTCAATCATCCAAGGTACAAGGTCCTATGCCACTGTATTTCGATTTAACTGAGACAACTGTACAGAACATAATTCAACACTAAGTATCCAAATAAAGGTCCCAATGCCCTTCTCTGCTTCAAATCTTTCTTAGATTCCCGTTTTCATACATATATTTCACGTATATATTCTTATAAATATCGCAGGTTCCCAATCTCATTATTCTTCCTGCAGAATGATTCCTAACCCAAATCGAACATATTATTAAACCTAACCATACACTAACTTTGCAGGAGAGCAATAACAGTGTGGGTATTAAACTACAGGAATCTAGGGGATCTTCACCTGCTGAGAAACTCAAATGTTCATGCAGAAATGATCCCTGGTGAAGATGAAGGCAGCTATGAAGTACCTCAGAAAGCAAAAGTCATCTTCCATGGCAATCATCCTGGTCAGGATGGAGGGTTGTGTCTGAATCAGTCTCTCTCTTCTTAATGTATAGAACATGGACCAAACCAGTCCTGTGTGGAAGCTGTTCCCGGGTACTTATGGTTGATATAACATTCTAACTAGAGAAAGTGTCCCATGAAAATCAGGACAGCCTCCACCTCATGATACTTTTGGAAGCAACTGTTAGGACAAAGTGGTTGCCAAGGCAGTGACATCATTCATATCCTGAAGGAAGTGATCTCACCTCACTTCCTTGGTGATGGAACTCTCTGAACTTGAAATCCAGGAAGCCAGGCACCAAGAGACACTCCCTGTCCTAGTCCCAGTGGTCTGACATGTTTGGATTTACCAAGGACAGAGTCAGTCTTTCTTGGTACCTACAGATGTGAGGATGGCCAAATGCCAGGAAACCTCTGAAGAGGGGCTTTTCCTAAGAAAGCAGGTAGTGTCTCACCGCTGGCTCTTGAGAACTTCACAGAGTTGGCCAAGCAGACATGATCTGAGACAGGAGAGGTCATTTTGGAAGAACATAGAATGGCCCACCAGTCAGAGGACACTCCAGGAAGTCACAGACCTACTAGGGGGAAGGAAGTGCCTTTTTGGGTGTGGGTGTGAGTTTGTGGTTTTGTCTCATGTTCTGAGAATAGGTAGGAAAGGCGGTTTGTTTGGTATGGAGTGGAATATTTCTATTAAGTCCTTTGACAAGGCGAGTGTTTCTATGTGTGTGTATCCCACTGAGTCCATTGTTGTAGACATTAGAAAAGACAATGCATCAATGCATGTGTCGTGTCTAGTAGAAAGCTTCCCAGCATTCATCCTGCCCAATTCATGAGTGGACTCTGGCTTGCCTTATGGATGGGCAACACCTACAAGCTTCCTAATTTTCTGTTTTCTTTCTCAATTCTGGCCACTCTCCAGAATAGTATTGTGGTTTTGTGTCCAAGATTTGTACCTCCAAGATCTGTGACATGGCTATGTACTGGATAGCTGAAAGAAATGGCTAGCATCTCAGAAATCTCAAATATCTGTTGACCAGGAAAGTCTCAGTGGAGAAACCCCTCTTTGTTCCTTTTGCTTACCTATTGTTCTGTTGAATGTCAGGAAGTTTTTTGCCTCAAGCCACCACTTTGTGAACCCTGAAGAAAACAGTTTTCAAATGGAAATGAATGGGAATCACCTGTGACTCTGCTTAATTGCTTAGGATTGGGATATGTCTGAATCAGCCTGTTGGCCCTGTGTGAGGCTCTGGCTTAGATTCTCAGCACCTGATGGATCTAAAGATAGATCCCATGCGTGCATCCAAAACCAAAATGGCAAAAAGATCAGATATTGTTGATGAACTCTCTTGCCTTCCTCTGGTAGGTTCCTGATATCCATCAAGTGAGAATAGGGATCCTTTGGGTCAAATGAGTTCTTCAAAGCCCTGCAGAGGCTAGGCTGTAGGTGTTTGATTTTCATGACTCCAATTCACTTAAAGAATGTAAACCCCAAAGCTAGAAGGCCTCAAGTTGGAGAAGCCAAGCAATATTAAAGGCAGGCCTATTTGATCACTACTGGTTCACAGGAAGAGAGTCCAGGCCACCCTGACTTTAGGCAAATGAGGGGCAGGGAGCTTATTTTGGACACTGTCATGGGCTGCGTCCCTTATGGAAACCTCCAGCCAGAGAATACGATGAGTGTCTATATGGAAGAAGATGAGGGCCATGTGAGAGTGTTTGGTTTTAATTGTGGATATTTGTCTGGCGGTTGGAAGAGATCTCTGGGTCCACCTAGGCTTGCACTTTGGTGTGATTCCCCTTAGAGACTGAGTTCTTTTACTGATCTCAGAGAATTATTGCCAGGAATTGTGTTGGAATTTTAGATGGCCATGCATGAGAGTTGTCCTTGGAAAGTGACATCTAGGCCCAAGTTGACTTTCCACAGAGCACAGGGAATCTCAGCCAGGATATCACATGATATTATTCTTAAAGACTTGGCAGCCATATTTGAGAGTCGAAACACACATGGACCATACATTGTAGACCTCAGCGCGCCTGGCTTAATCTGACTTTTCGCCACTTTTGGAAGCCTTGCCTGTAAGAATTCTTCAGAGTTTTCATTGAAATGAGCTTCCTCACCATTTAATGGTTTCTGAGTGAATTAAAATTCACAGTGCCTCCAACTTCATCCTTGAAAATTGGCTATATCAATACCATGAAATTTTTGAAATTCCCATGACCGGGTAGCACTGGAGAATATTTGGATGTCCTGTTGCTGATCATGAGTATACAAGACAGTGCCTTGATTGACTGGGTTTTATGAAAATGGTGTTTAACAGAGATGCCAGTAAGTTGGATCCTGCTGAGTAGTTGTACTAGAGTAGTGGTTGGCAGGTGTGTAATAAAACATCTGTGGTGGGGGCATTTGGATCTGCCATTGGCTTCCAAATGGATTGTGACTGACATTTTGCAGCCAGTAGACCCTTATACGTAAAAGCATATTGTTATATGGAGAGGTTTTAGGGCAATGTTCAGAATCAGGTTGCTATGGTCAATGGGGCAAGGTATGTGGGATAGAAGCCTGGTTGGTGCATTCTCCTGATGAACCTGACCCACCACACTTGACAGAACTTACTTCAGCACTGTGTCCCATTTGAAATCCTTGTATTTCATGAAGCAAATACCAATCTCCCAGTGCAGCAGCAAGAAATACCACGAATAGTGGAGGATGACCAAATGGAATTACAGTCCATAAGGGGAGACACTTAGACCCCAGTGGCCACAGGTTACCTACAAATAGAAAATTCAGCACTGCTGCCTCATGTTCATTGGAAAATAAGAATCCATGTCATCCAGATCACATAGATGAAGACTCAGCTATGATGGTCTCACAACAAATGAAGCTAATGCTCCTGACAACAGCATATATTTCATTGCCCAACCTCAGAGGCAGTTTCTCCAGATGTTAGGCTGGCAGAACTTCATGTTTGTGGAGTTTTTACCCTGTCCCTTACTTTTGGAAACTCCTCTACCACCTGCAAATTTGTGAACTCCTGAGCATTTTTCATTACACATATGTATTCACAGATTTTCCAACTCTTCTCCTCTAATTGTGTCTTATGTGGGGCGAAGGTAATGTCAAGGCATTGTGCTGAATGAGGGTGGGAAGATTTTTGTGTAGCACATATTTGCATACACATTGGATACATTTTCCAATTTTCCATTCAAAATACTGAATCCCTGACACTAACACATACCCTACTAGACTTTGACTTTTAATCCTAATATGGTGGAGAAAAATAACCCAAACAGAATAGAAATACAAGAGGTTCACAGGAGGCATGGTGTATAGTTGGACTTGCCTTTCGTATGATAAATGGTAGGTGTTATAAATCTAGCGAATTTTAATTGAAATAGTTCTCCATGTGTTTTAAAAGTTAACAAACATGTGAATAACTGTCTCCCTTTCTCTGTAGCCTATTCATCACATGTATTTTTATATGCACATATAGAATTCTACCTGGTATCACTCGTACATTTTGTGAGGTGGCTGGCTTGGCAGATGCAAATTGTGAGAAGAGATCACTCCTACTAAATGCTGTTGGAATTGAAAATTCAACATATGAGTGAGCTTCTTATTTGAACAACATAAATCCATGTTCATTAAAATAAATATTTTTGGATCTGTGGATGATATATTACTTCGTGGTGAATTTCGATTGGCATACATAATGCTACTTTTTAATGTCTGTGTGTGTATGTGTATATATATATACATACATATATATATATATATATATATATATATATATATATATATATATACACATATTCACTCTCCAGATTTTTCAAAATATGAAGTATATTTTTCTTATTATACACTCCCTAAATTCACTCATATTCATGTATTTGGATTAATAATCAAGTTTTCACAAGAATATTCTCAGAATTATTCATCCACCAGAAATACATATTTGTTTCTTAGTACTGAAAACTAACTTTGGGGGCTCATATGATGGTGGTGAAGGGAGTGCATCACCCCCATGTACCGCGTCACTGTGCGGGAGAATGACGAGTTATAATGGCTAAAACCTATCTTGTTAGAAATTTCCAGCAAAATTGGGGTGCTCCAAAACCTAGTGGACATATTTCCATTTCACGAGGATCAGCTACGCGGGCTCAAACATGAGTGATTTGTCCGCATAGAGGGTCATGCTGCTTATTCAGGAAATCGGTCTGCGGCTAGAGTCTGCGGCGTGCACTGCGAAACGAAGAGATAGCAATGCAAATATACAGCGGTGTGGATTCTGTGGGCTCCTGACAGGTATGCAATCACTGTGCTAAGTGCTGAATTCTGGGTTTGAGACGGGAAAGAATGCGGTCCAATTCGGTTCTCCACACCGGTCAGACCACAGAGGAAGCCAGCGGCCACCATCTTGGAGAGCTGATGTCACCATCCCTGTTTTCGACTGATCAAAGCTCATTCAGCTATAGAACAGGTAATTTCAGGATGCCATTCACCTTTGTGTCGCAGACAAATTACTCAGGCTCAGTGCCAAAGAACCTGCAGAAACTCCGTCTTGGAGCCTGCTCCTATTAGAACATACACCAAGCCCAGAGCCGCCGAATTCCGCCTCTCGGAACTGATCAGGCCCAGGGCTAAAGAACCCGCGGAAACTGCTTCTCGTTCCGGGTCTTGCTGAATACTGTGGAGGTAAATATCAACCGAGCCTTCATAGGCAGTGGCAACAGGATTGAGACGCGGCTTGTGAGGGCCGGTCAGGACTCACTCATTGCTTTGGTCACCCAGAAAAGGGAATGAAATGCTGCCTTTCACATGGGATACCAACATGACAAATTTCTGATGTCATCAGAAACAGCAGAGGAGATAACTTCATTGATACCAGCAGTGACAGAAACAGTTGGTCTCCTGGTGAAGAAAGTGAGTCACAAACACCCGGGTCTCTCTCACTTTGTCATCAAGCCAGAGGGGCAGAGCAGAGCAGCTGCCCGCACCTGGAACAGACCCAGTGACACACCTGCATGGTAGTCACGTCAACCCAATTGGAGTAGAGGCAGAACAGAGCCGCTGCCCGGGCCCAGAACAGGCCCAGCGACCCACAGGTGTGGTAGTCACGTCACCCCAATTGGAGTAGTTGCAGAGCAGAGCCTTCTCCCGTGCCTAGTACAATCCCAGTGGGTCACCGGCATGGTAGTCACATTACCCCAATAGGAGTAGGGGCAGAGCAGAGCCTTCGCCATGCCCAGAACAGGCCCAGAAACCTGCAGGCATGGTAGTCACGACACACCAATTGGAGTAGGGGCAGAGCAGAGCCACCACCCGCGCCCCGCAAGGTAGCAGACCTGCACCTGACCAGAAGAAGAGGCCCAGCGGCCTGCTGGCGCAGCAGACACTTTACCCCATTGGAGTAGGGGCAGAACAGATCTGTAGCCCGTGCTCACAAGGTATCCTGACCTGCAACCAACCGGCAGACCAGGCCCAGCGGCCCACCGGCGTGGTAGTCACGTCACCCCAATTGGGGTAGGGGTAGAGCAGTAGAGCAGAGCCGCCACCCACGCAAGCAAGGTAGGCAGACCTGCGACCGATCGCAGAACACCGCAGGGGTCCACGGGCGTGGTAGACACGTCACACCAATTGGAGGAGGGGCAGAGGAGAGCAGCCTCCTGCGCCTGCATAGTAAGCAGACCTGCGACCGATCAGAATAACAGGCCTAGCGGCCCATCAGCGTGGTAGATATATCACCCCAATTGGTGGGACAGCACAGCCACCCCTGCCCCTGCAATGAAGACTTTTCAAATATACAAGAGCAATATAAATATATAGGGGGAAAATTTCAAAATCACAACAGTTTCACCAAGCAGAAAGAAACGCGAGCAGTATGAAAAGAAAAGGAAAAAAGAACCACAAGTAATGCAGGTCAACACAACTTTAGAAGAGGTAATAGCTGCAGCAGATGGAATTTCAGATAAAGAACTCAGGATATACATTCTTCAGATGATCTGAAGTCTCAAGGAAGACATTAGACAGCAAAATCAGACAATGAAAGATCACTTCAACAATGAATTACATAAACAAAACCAAGAAGCAAAAGATCAACTATACAGGGAGATAGAGGTTGTAAAAAATAACAAACAGAAATCCTAGAAATGCAGGAAGCAATAAACCATCTTAAAAACTCAATTGAGAATACTACCATCAGAGTAGAACACTTAGAAGATAGAACATCAGACAATGAAGACAAAGTATTTCAACTTGAAAAGAACATAGACAGCTCAGCCAAACTGTTAAGAAACCATGAACAGGACATCCAAGAAATATGGGATAAAATAAAGAGACCAAACTTAAGAGTCATTGGGATACAGGAAGGTATAGAGGTCCAAACCAAAGGAATGAGCAATCTATTCAATGAAATAATATGAGAAAACTTCCCAGACTTGAAGAATGAGACAGACTCCCAAGTTCTAAAAGCCTACAGGACGCCGAATGTGAAAAATCATAAGAGTTCCACACCTAGACACATTATAATGAAGATGCCCAACATACAGAATAAGGAGAGAATTTTAAAATCTACAAGAGAAAGGAAGCAGATTACATTTAGGGGTAAACCAATCAGGATAACAGCAGATCTTTCAACAAAGACTCTTAAAGCTAGAAGATCCTGGATGACATTTTTCAATCACAGAAAGAAAATGGGTTCCAACCATGTACTGTGTATCCAGCAAAATTAAGCTTCAGGATGGAAGATGAAATTAAAACTTTCCACGATAAACAAAAGTTAAAAGAATTTGTAGCTAGAAAACCATCTCTTCAAAACATCCTTGGCAAAATATTACAGGAACAGTAATTGGAAAATAATGAAAACCAACAGTGGGAGGTAGGACATTAAAGGGGGGAAATAATCAAAGAGCAAAACAATCCATGTTTAATAACATAAATAAACAAATATGGCTGGAAGAACAACCCTTATGTCAATAATAACCGTAAATGTTAATGGCTTAAACTCACCAATTAACAGACACAGGCCAGTAGAATGGATCACAAAACAAGACCCAATAATATGCTGCCTACCGGAGACGCATTTGATAAGAAAAAGACATACATACACTGAAGGTGAAAGTTTGGAAAAAATCATATCACTCATATGGACTTCGGAAAAAAGCAGGAGTGTCCATACTCATATCAAATAAAATAGATTTCAAGCCAAAATTAATCAAAAGGAATAAAGAGGGACACTACATACTGTTCAAGAGAACCATATACCAGCAAGACATAACAATCATAAATATGTATGCCCCAAACAATGGTGCAGCTATGTTCATCAAACAAACTTTTCTCAAGTTCAAGAGTCTAATAGACCACCATACAATAATCATGGGAGACTTCAACACAGCTCTCTCACCACTGGACAGGTCTTCCAAACAAAAGTTGAAATAGGAAACTATAGAACTCAATAACACAATTAATAACCTAGACTTAATTGACATATATAGAATATACCACCCAAAATCAAGCAGTTACATTTTTCCTCAGCAGCACATGGATCCTTCTCAAAAATAGATCATATATTATGTCACAGGGCAACTCTTAGACAAATTAAAGAAGTAGAGATAATACCATGCATCTTATCTTATCATAATGGAATGAAACTAAAAATCAATGATAAAAGAAGGAAGGAAAAATCATGCATCATTTGGAGAATGAACAATAGGTTACTGAATGATCAATGGGTTATAGAAGACATCAAGGAGGAAAATAAAAAATTCTTAGAGAAAAATGAAAACACAGACACAATATATCGGAATCAATGGGACACATTGAAAGCAGTTCTAAGAGGAAAATTCATTCCTTGGAGTTCATTCCTTAGAAAAAGAAAAAAACAACAAATAAATAATCTCATACTTCATCTCAAAATCTTAGAAAAACAAGAGCAAACAACAGCAAAAGAAGTAGAAGGAAAGAAATAATTAAAATCAGAGCAGAAATCAATGAAATCGAAACAAAAGAAACAATTGAAAAAATTGAAAAAACTAAAAGTTGGTTCGTTGAAAAAATAAATAAAATGGACAGACCCCTAGCCATGCTAATGAAGAGGAGAGAGAACTGAAATTACTATCATATGGGATGAAAAAGGCAATATCACAACAGATATTTCAGAAATACAGAAGATAATCAGAAATTACTTTGAATCCTTATACTCCAAAATAATAGAAGATAGTGAAGGCATCGAAATATTTCTTAAGTCATATGATCTGACCAGAGTGAGTTAGGAGGATATAGACAACCTAAACATACCAATATCAATTGAGGAAATAAAAGAAACCATCCAAAGACTACCAACTAAGAAAATCCCAGGACCGTATGGGTATACAGCAGACTTTTACAAAACCTTTAATATGAACTAATACCAATACTTTTCAAGCTATTTCAGAAAATTGAAAAAGAGGGAGATCTTCCAAATTCATTCTACGAGGCCAATATCACTCTGATTCCTTCACCAGATAGACACTTCAAAGAAAGAAGACTAAAGACCGATATCTCTAATGAACCTAAATGCAAAAATCTTAAATTAAATTCTGGCGAATCAGATACAAAAACATATCAAAAAAATGTGGACCATGATCAAGTAGGATTCATCCCTGGGATGCAAGGAGGGTTCAATATACGAAAATCAATAAGTGTTATTCACCACATCAATAGACTTAAAAATAAAAACCATATTATCATCTAGATAGATGCAGAAAAAGCATTCGACAAAGTACAGCATCCCTTTATGTTCAAAACTCTCGAAAAACTAGGAATAACAGGAACATTCCTCAATATTGTAAAAACAATCTATGCTAAACCGCAGGCTAGCGTCATTCTTAATGGAGAAAAATTGAAGACATTCCCTCCAAAATCTGGAACAAGACAGGGATGCCCGCTCTCACCACTTCTGTTCAATATAGTTCTCAAAAGACTGGCCAGAGCAATTAGACAGATGAAAGAAATTAAAGGCATATAAATAGGAAAAGAATAACTTAAATTATCACTATTGCAGATGACATGATTCTATACCTAGCAGACCCAAAAGGGTCTACAAAGAAACTAATAGAGCTAATAAATGAATTCAGCAAAGTGGCAGGATATAAAATCAACATGCATAAATCAAATGCATTCCTGTATATCAGCGACAAATCCTCTGAAATGGAAATGAGGACAACCACTCCATTCACAATATCCTAAAAAAAAAATGGGAATCAACCTAACAAAAGAGGTGAAAGTCTTATACAATGAAAACTACAGAACCCTAAAGAGAGAAATAGAAGAAGATCTTAGAAGATGTAAAAATATACCCTGTTCATGGATAGGCAGAACTAACATCATCAAAATGGCGATATTACCAAAAGTTCTCTATAGGGTTAATCCAATGCCAATCAAAATCCCAAAGGCATTTCTTGTAGAAATAGAGAAAGCAATCATGAAATTCATATGAAAAAATAAAAGACCCAGAATTGCAAAACAATGCTAAGCAGGAAGTGTGAATCAGGTGGTATAGCGATACCAGACTTCAAACTATACTACAGAGCAATAGTAACAAAAATAGCATGGTACTGGTACCGAAAAAGGCAGGTGGACCAATGGTACAGAATAGAGGACACAGAAACCAATCCACAAAACTACAACTATCTTATATTTGATAAAGGGGCTAAAAGCATGCAATGGAGGAAGGATAGCATCTTCAACAAATGGTCTTGGGAAAACTGAAAATCCATATGTAACAAAATGAAACTGAATCCCTTTCTCTCGCCATGCACAAAAGTTAACTCAAAATGGATCAAGGAGCTTGATATCAAATCAGAGACACACTGTCTGATAGAAGAAAAATTTGGTTATGATGTACATACTGTGGGGTCGGGATACAGATTCCTCAATAGGACACCCATAGTACAAGAGTTAATAACTAGAATCAACAAATGGGACTTACTCAACTAAAACAGTTTTTTTCTCAGCAAAAGAAACAATAAGAGAGGTAAATATGGAGCCTACATCCTGGTAAGAAATCTTTACTACTCACACTTCAGATAGAGCCCTAATATCCAGAGTATACAAAGAACTCAAAAAATTAGACAATAAGATAACAAATAACCCAATCAACAAATGGTCCAAGGACCTCAACAGACACTTCTCAGATGAGGACATACAATCAATCAACAAGTACATGAAAAAATGCTCACCATCTCCAGCAGTCGGAGAAATGCAAATCAAAACCACCCTAAGATACCATCTCACTCCAGTAAGATTGGCAGCCATTATAAAGTCAAACAACAAGAAGTGCTGGCAAGGATGTGGGAAAAGAGGTACACTTGTACATTGCTGGTGGGACTGCAAATTGGTGCAGCCAATTGGGAAAGCAGTATGGAGATTTCTTGGAAAGCTGGGAATGGAAGCACCATTTGACCCAGCTATTCCCCTTCTTGGTCTATTCACTAAAGACCTAAAAAGAGCATGCTACAGGGACACTGCTACATCGATGTTCATAGCAGCACAATTCACAACAGCAAGACTGTGGAACCAACTTAGATGCCCTTCAATAGAATAATGGATAAAAAAAAATGTGGCATTAATACACAATGGATTATTACTCTGCATTGAAAAATGAAAAAATCATAGAATTTGCAGGAAAATGGATGGCATTAGACTGGATTATGCTAAGTGAAGCTACACAATTCCTGTAAAACAAATGCCAAATGTCATCTTTGATATAAGGAGAGTAACTAAGAACAGATAGGGACAAAGAGCATGACAAGATGATTAACATTAAACAGGGATGAGAGGTGGAAGGGAGGGAGAAGGGAAATTGCATGGAATTGGAAGGAGACCCTCTGGGTTATACAAAATTACATACAAGAGGAATTGAGGGGAAAGGGAAAAATAATACAAGGGGGAGAAATTTATTACAGTAGAGGGAGTAGAGAGAGAAGTGGAGAGGGGCAGGGAGGCTAGGGGGGATAGTAGAGGATAGGAAAGTCAGCAGAATACAACAGACACTAGTATGGCAATATGTGAATCAATGGATGTGTAACTGATGTGATTCTGCAATCTGTATACAGGGTAAAAATGGGAGTTCATAACCCACTTGAATCAAAGTGTGAAATATGATATATCAAGAACTATGTAATGTTTTGAACAACCATAAATAAAAATAAAAAAAAAACTATCTTTGGTGCATAATGCACACAATTCTAATATTTCTACAGTAACTGACCCAGTTTAACATCAATGCAAGTAGATTCCTATTGGACATGATGTGTATTTTGACATTCACTTTTATTCAACACTGATACATTACTATTTCATCAGTTTATGCACATAACAGGATATATATTTCATTCACAATTTAGAAAATTTATAGGCATTTGTTTCACTTTCAATCACTTCCTGCTTCAGAACACATGGATTCCTCCATATTTTTTGACTGGTCTTTTCATGAGACTTTTTTCCAAACATATTATTTTCGATTTCCATAATCACTTTTGAAACAAAACTCACACACACTTCATGATAAACAATAACCCTAAGATTACCATTAGATATATAACTGGTTGGAGTGAATGATTGTATGTCAATATATGATTTCCTATATATTTTCAGATATCAATTCAATCCATTATTTAAAGTGGAACCAGTTATAATATTTATTCACAGTATGGTCTATTCATGCATTATCTCTATATTCATAGACACAGGGTACACCACTTTGTACCCCCAATACTAATTTATATGTCTTCAAATATTGCTCCCAGTAATCGTGGAAGAAATACTCATGTCATATGATCTACATATACATTTGATCACAATATTTTTCTGGGCACAAAATGCAAAAATCACACTTATGATTGTACCAAATCCTAAATGGAAAGTGAACATGGATTACTAAAACGATTAATGTCCTGGTTGCCTAATGCTTTCAAATGTCATTCCTATTGGTGACGACATGCTTGTTTCTTCCTAAGATTATGTATTCAATCTCAACCCTATTGAAAAATGTCTAATCCTATCACTCACTGTATAATTGCCTCATTTCGTAAGGTCTGTATTGATATTTTCCTTTCTACATATTTTCCCCAGTTAATCATTGTGACTGACTCTTCACATGTGCTGAAATTTACATTCACTCTATAACCAAAACACTATTGCTACAGAACTTTTGCTCCATGTCCTATACTCACTCTACTTCCTAAACCTACTGACTACCTTCCTAATCCCACCGACTATCTCAATTTGAGTGGATGTTCTCTTCTAAAATCAATCTTCCAAGGTGTAAGGTCCTATGCCATTGATTATCGATTTATCTGAGACATCTGTGCAGAACGTAATTATAAGCTAAGTATCCCAATCAAGGGCCTAATGCCCTTCTGGGCTTCAAATCTTACCTAGATTTCTGTTTCCATACTTATATTTCACCTCTATAATCTTATAAATATCGCAGGTTCCCAATACTATTAATCATCCTTCGCAATGATTCGTAACCCAAATCAAACATGTTATTAACCCTAACCATACACTCTTCCCTCAATCTAACTTTGCAGAAGAGCAGGGACAGAGTTCGTCTTACAATACAGGAATGTAGGGTATCTTCCTCCTGCTGAGAACCTCAAATGTCCATGCAGATTTGATCCCTGGAGAAGATGTAGGCATCTATGAAGGACCTGAAAGAGCAAATGTCATCTTCCATCGCAAACAACCTTTCCAGGATGAAGGGTTGTGTCTGAATAAGCCTCTCTCTTGTTAATGTAGAGAAGATAGACCAAACCAGGCATGTGTGGAGAGCTGTTCCTGGGTGCCTATGGTTGATATACCATTCTAACTTGTAAAAGTGTCACAGGAAGTAAGGGCAGCCTCCATCTCATAGGACAAAGTGGTTGCCAAGGCAATGACCTCAAAGAATTCCTGAAGGAAGTAATCTCACCTCACTTCCTTGGTGATGGAACTCTCTGAACTTGGAATCCGGGAAGCCAGGCACCCAGAGCCAGTCTCAGTCCCAGTCCCAGTGGTCTTATTTTTTGGATTTACCAAGGACAGAGTCAGTCTTTCTTGGTACCTACTGAGGTGAGGATGAAGAAATGTCAGGAAAGCTCTGAAGAGGGGCCTTTCCTGAGACACCAGGTAGTGGCTCACCGCTGGCTAGTGACAACTTCACAGATTTGGCCAACGAGACCATATCTGACACAGGACAGGCGATTTCATCAGAACATAGTTTGGCCCACCAGTCAGAAGACACTCCCAATAGTCACAGACCTACATGGGGAAGGAGCTTCCTTTGTGTGTGTGGGTGTGGGTTTGAGATTTTGTATTATGTTCTGAGAATAGGTAGGAAAGGCGGTTTGTTTGGTTTGGAGTGAACTGTTTCTGGTAAGTCGTTTGACAAGGCCAGTGTTTCTTTGTCTGTGTATCCCACTGTGTCCGTGGTTTTAGATATTAGAAAAGAGAATGAATCATTGGATGTGTCCTGTCTAGACTCAACTTGCCCAATTTATGAATGGACTGCGGCTTGACTTATGGGTGGACAACTCCAACAATCTTCCTAAGTTCCGGTTTTCTTCCTGAATTCTGGCCACTCTCCAGAATAGGCTCATGGTTTTTTGTCCAAAATATGTACCACCTCCAAGCTCTGTGACATGGCCATGTACTGGATAGC